>NC_041024.1:334713-337213 GCF_900634625.1 Parambassis ranga
GAGAGAGGGAGAGGAGAGGGAGAGAGAGAGATGAGAGATGAGAGAGAGAGAGGAGAGAGAGAGAGAGAGAGAGAGAGAGAGGGAGAGAGAGAGAGGGAGAGAGAGAGGGAGAGAGAGAGAGAGAGAGAGACAGAGAGAGAGAGAAGGCCTCCTGTCTTTCTGCTGATGGACTGAAAGATTCTTCACACACACACACACACAGACACAGACACAGACAGACACACACACACACACACACGGAGACACAGACACACACACACACAGACAGACACACACACACACACACACGGAGACACACACACACACAGACAGACAGACAGACACACACACGGAGACACACACACACACAGACAGACAGACACACACACACAGACTGCTTCTGACTGACAGCATCATGCGGTGGTGAGACAGTGAGTGTGAACAGGACAATGAGACCAGATGGACGGTCACAGGACCAAACCGGGTCAGCGCTCCTCAGACCGATGAGCTGCTGATGTGTCCCGATTGCTGCAGCCGCTTCCTTCCCACACACACACAGACACACACACACAGGGCTCCGGTGGGATACAAGTGAAACTGATCAAATCTCTTAGATCTGATTGGTCACTCCTTAAAGTGGGTGTGGCTTAGCCTTACTCCAGCCCTCCATGAGGAACAGGAAGTAACCTGACGTTGCTGTAGAAGATGTAAGAGAGGAAGACAAGGAAGCAGGACAGAAGTGATGAAGGCAGACATGCAGAACACATGTCGCTCGCTTCTAACTGGAGTGCAGGATGAGTCCTCATCGCTCTGATGAAGGAAACTCCAAGTGCATCATGGGAAACGTAGGATACACAGTTAGTGGATGACATCTGCTGCTTTAGATGAAAGTTTCCTAACACTCTAAAGGACAAAGATTTTCCTGATCAATAAACTGATCAGTTCATTAAACGGAGGGAAGTGGAGGAGGGAGAGAAAACCTGGAGCAGAGAGGAGGAGGAGCGTGACTACAATAACATGTGGCGCTGTGAGGAGGAGGAGACACACTCTGGGCTGGGGGACACTGTCCCTGCAGGACTCCAGGAGGCCTGGAGCCAGTCAACCAAAGAGTAGAGAGGGGGAGGAGAGGGAGGCCAAGACCCTCCAAATCCAGATAAAAGGAGGAGGAGGGAGAGAAGGAGAAGGTGGGGCTGAGTGAGTCAGAACGTGTTCTTCATCAGAAAGTCTCAAACTCAGAATATGATCAGTGGAAGTCATCATCATCATCATCATCATCATCATCATCATCATCATATTCGTACACGGCTAACACAGTCGTCCTGTCAACGTGTGAGGATTATTTTGATTTTTGATCACTAAAGTTCCAACAACAGCAAAGAGCCTCCAGGTGTGACACTCACAGGTGTACAGATGAATCCTCAGATTACTGTGACTAACACCCGCCGAGCAGCCGACCCTGGTTATTGGTAAAGCCGACACCAGCGGCCCGGGGGCCAGAGGGGGCGACATAGAGCCTGAAGCTGCTGGCGAGAGATCAGCATAAATACAGTGGGATTATAATCCACGTCGGTGTTAATGACGCCCGGCTCCTTCAGTCAGAGGTCACTAAGGTTAATATTGAGTCGGTGTGTAATTTAGCTAAAACCATGTCGGACTCCGAGCGTTCTCTGGTCCCCTCTGAATCTGACCAGTGATGACATGTTTAGCCGCATGTCCTCGCTCCGTCGCTGGCTGTCATGGTGGAGTCCAGAAAACAACGTGGCCTTTATAGATAACTGGGAAACTTTCTGGGGGGACCTGGCCTTATTAGGAGAGACGGCATCCATCCACCCAGGGTGGTGCAGCTCTGATTTCTAGCAATCAACATTAATACAGACTGGAAAACACTCAGAACAAGGTACAGAACACTCAGGTGTGGACTGTTTAACATACGGTCCCTGCACTCCAAGTCATCATAGATCTAAGTGATCATCACACTGATATACTCTGTCTCACTGAGACGGTTACAGGATGAAGAATATGTTGCTTTAAATGAATCCACTCCGTCTACTTATGTTAACTGTCGAGTTCCTGGAGGCACAGGCCGAGGAGGAGTTCAGGTTAATCCTAAGTCCACTCACAGTTCTCTGAGTCCCTCTCAGCCTACAGCTGCTGATAATGATGATAACAGTTTGAATGAGTTGTTACAGAGATCTTGTGGGTGGAGAGAAGGCAGTCAGACCCTTTTAGACCTTCTGTTAATACAGCACCTTCAGTCAGAGTGTCCAGCTCAGCTCCACTCCAGCCCTCTGGGTTAACCAGGGGTTACATGGACTTGGAGGTCAGTGATGGTCGGAGACTTTCAGACTGCTCTTAGAGATGAGCTTTACTTAAAGAAGCCATCACAGAAGGACCGTCCATACTTCTCTTAAGTCTGTGGCCTCTGCATGAGCCACAGACTCATCTGCAACATCACAGAAGGAATTTACTTTAGAACTCTGAGAGGAAGTGGGAATAATGAGAGTTCAGACTGCAGGTCAGA
>NC_041024.1:342213-382213 GCF_900634625.1 Parambassis ranga
CTGTCTGTGTCCTACGTTCTGTCTGTGTCCTACGTTCTGTCTGTGTCCTACGTTCTGTGTGACCCACTGGGTTTATGCTCTCTGTATGTCCTTCAGCTGTGTGTACTGAGCATGCTCAGACTGACCTGGCTGAAGCCCTGCTCGAGGCTCTTGAAGTCCACGATGAAGTGGAGCTCCTGTGTTCTAGAGTTGGACAGTGTCACCAGGCGGTGCAGCAGCTCGTCCACCTGATCGTACAGAGACGACACCGTCTCCACAGCTGCCCTGTGCTCCTCCGTCACCTCGCAGCCATCCTCTCTGCGGAGCCGTGACAGGGAAGCTCCACCCTCCTGCTGCAGCTGGACCAATCGGCTGTCCTCAAGGATGCTATGCATCACCGCCCTGTATCTACCCAGCTGCAGCTCGGCATCCTGGGAAAGGATATGATGTAACAAGTCTATATATCTATATATATGTGTGTGTGTGTGTGCGTGTGTGTGTGTGTGTGTGCGTGTTACCTTGGCAGCAGCAGGTAACGCTGCAGACTGCAGGATGTTGATGGTTTTCTGCAGCAGGCTGATGACGTCTTCACACTGGTTGGTCAGCTGCTCCACTCTCTGACAGACACACACATCAAACCAAAGTAATCTGTGTGTGTGTGTGTGTGTGTGTGTGTGTGTGTGTGTGTGCATGCGTACTCACCGTTCTGAAGCTAAGCCAGCTGTTCTGACTGAAGCTGAAGGACCCTCCAAACTCTGTAGGAAGCTGATGTAGCTCCACGTGTTTCTGAAGCGCCTTCAGAGAGCTGAGCAGCTCTACCTGCACCACACACACACACACACACACACACACACACACACATGAGTGTGTCTGCACTGTGAGCAGCAGGCAGGGGGACACTCAGGTGTGACCTCTTACCTGTGTGGCTGCAGTTCGGTCCACATGCAGAGAGGAATCCTTGTTTGCCAGGATTAAGACAGAGTGGATGGAGCCGGGTGTGTCTGTCTGTGTGGACGGGACACAGACACGCTTTAGTCCTCATCAATGCTGATATTGACCTGATCAGTTTGAGGCAGGAGTGTGTAAAACATTTTAACAGTTTTATTGAACACTGAAGTCTTTGAGATGACTGAGTAGAGCCCTCTGCTGGTGAGAGATCAAATATCATCAAAATAAAGATCAGGGGCCGGATTCACAAAGACCCTCAGCACTAAGGTTCCCTTAGTGACAAAAACCTCAGTTTGTCACATCTCCTGAAACAATGTGTCAGAAACGGGGTCCACCCCGCCTCCTCACTGAGATCAACCTTTTAAAGCTGCTCTTAGAACAGTCTTAAGGATCAGATCCAAAGGGGATTCTGAGTGTCTCGGTCCTGGTCACCGATCACAGTGCAGCTTACCTGCAGCGACCTGAGGGTGGACAACAGGGCGGGGGCGGGAGCAGCTCTACAGGCATCCACCAGCACCGTCAGCCCCAATGCTCTTGTCTCCTTCCTGCAGCACACAGGAAGTGATGTCAGAGGGAGAACATGTGAGACCTGTGAAGTGCGTGGAGCCAGGTACCTGAGGGTGGAGATGTAGTAGAGTAGCAGGCGGAGCAGCTCGGCGCTGTCGCAGTCTGGGTGTGACCACACAGAGTTCCAGGTGGAGACGGTGAGCAGAGGACGCCTGCTCCGGTCTGTGGTTCCTGCAGCGACACAGACACACAGCAGCTTTCAAACAGAGACACAGGACGCAGACAGAGGACAGGACACAGAGCGGCTGCTGTGTGAGCTGTGTGTTCTCTCACCAGGCAGACTCACAGCTCCAGACCTCAGCAGCACACTGTAGAACCCACACTGAGAGGACCGGGGCAGCCGGACTTGGACCGCAGGAGCCGCTGATGCTGGAGGTGCTGGTTCAGCTGGACTAGCAGACACAGTGAGGCTGCTGCTGAGGCCTGTGGACACAGACACACACAGACAGACACACAGGCACAGACAGACACACACACAGACAGACAGGGACAGATACACACACACAGACACACACAGACACACACCGACAGAGACAGACACACACACAGACACACACAGACAGAGACAGACACACAGACACACACAGACAGAGACAGAGGGACAGACACACAGACACACAGGCGCACACACACAGACACACAGGGACAGACACACACACACAGGGACAGACACACAGACACACACAGACAGAGATAGACACACACACAGACAGGGACAGATACACACACACACACACACACACACAGGCACACACACAGACACACAGACACACACACACAGACACACACAGACAGAGACAGACACACACACACAGACACACACAGACACAGACACACACACACAGACACACACAGACAAAACCTGACTTCAGTGTTCAGCCTATAGTTTAAAGTGTGACCCACAGACAGCCAATAGGAGGCCTCTGTTTGATACCCAACATCGACCCTTCATCATCATCATGTTCATTAGGAGTAATCAGAGTAGAGACAATGATTTTGTGTTTACTCTGTCAGACCTTCATGCTCAGATCCTTCCTGTCTGTCCCCACTGTGTGGAGCCACATGATGAGGCAGGGGCAGGACAGTCCTGACCGTCCACAGCTGGCTTCACCTAAATCAAACAGGTGGTAAAGGTCAGCCCCCTGAGGTCTGACTGTGTCTGTCACAGGAAAAAGAGGACGGAGCTCAGGCTCCTGCTGTGGTTTAACCCCTGAGCTGAGGCACAGCTCACCGGTGTGAAGCTGGTTTTGCTGTTTGCTCAGAAATGAAAATAATGAATATGTAATGTGATGAATGGCTGTAGCTTCCATTCAGCAGCATGTCCATACGATGTTACACACCAACAGCAACATTATTATGTATGAAAGTTCACCCGGTCACATGTCAACATGTGGTGGATGAATACGGCAGTGATTGGGTCAGACAGGAAGGAGCTGCAGAAACATGTACACAGAGAGCAGCGACCATGCTGCACTGAGCACCTGTCAGACACAGAGTGTGTGAGGACAGGAGGGGAAGGAGTACCTTCAGTCTGTGCAGCCTCCTCTTCATCTTCATCACCCTTCTTCTGCTCCTGTACCCTGTCAGACCCCTGTGGGTCAGGAACAACCGAGGAGACGCTCCGGGGCATTTCACACTCATTGGAGCCACTGGACTCCTTTTCACACAAAGAGTCATCAGGGCGCACTGGTGATGTGTTTTCAAAATAAGAGTCTTCCAAACACGCTTTATGTGATTCTTTTTCAGAATAAGAGCCCTCAGTGTGTAATGTAAGTGTCTCCTCAGAATGCATTGATGGAGTGTTTTCAAAATAAGAGTCTCTGAAGCATGCTGGTTGTGTGTCCTTTTCAAAATAAGACTGATCTGTGTATGTCTGCAACGTGTCCTCCATCTGTGTCTTCGGTTTGTCCTTTTCAGAATAAGGGTCCTCAGGGCGCTGTGAGCCTTCCGAACTTTGTAAACAGTCCTCTGTGTGTGTCTCTAAGGTCTCCTCTTCAAAATAAGAGTCCACAGTGTGCATTAACATTGTGCTTTCAGTGCAGTCTTCCAAGTGGGCTTGTTTGTTCTTGTCAGAATAAAAGTCCTCGGGGTGCAGTACTGACTCCTCAGAACAGGCCTCAGGGTGTGTTTGTGGTGTTTTTTCAGAATAAAAGTCCCCTGAATTTGTGTCTTGAGGGTTAATCTCAAAGTACGAGTCGTTGCAGTGCAGCTTTAGTGTGTTACAGTCAGAAAGTTGTGCTTGTTGTGCGCCTCTCTTCTCTCTTGTCGTCAGTTGCTCCTCCTTTCTTTCTGGGCTCGGCAGCATTATGATCACCTGTACCTCCTCCTCTACTTCCACCTCCTCTGCTCCTTCCTTTTCTAACTCATCTCCATCTGTGTCTGTCTCTTCACCTTCCACCACCTTCTCATCACTCCTACACATTCCCTCCACCCTCTGCACCTCCTCCTCTTCTTTACCTCTATCAGCTGACACTACATTGTTAAGCCTTCTCTCCATCTGCTCCGTCTGCTCTTCCTCCGTCACCTCCTCTTTCCTTTGCTCCTCCCCCTCCGCCCCATCTCTCTGTTCTATGCAGGGATTGGTACCTTCTGGTCCCCCTGACAGACAGCTGATGCTTTCCACGGCTTGAGGAGGAGCGGAGGAGGAGGAGGAGGAGGAGACAGCGGTGAGGTCAGCGGATCTGCTGTGGTCCTGGTTCAGGTTCTCCTCCATGAGCCTGGAGCAAAGTGCAGTGCAGGCACTGACCTCCACACTTGGTGGGGAGGAGTGTGTGTGTGTCACAGCAGCTGAGTGTGCGGTGGAGATCTGAGGTGTGTGTGTAGCAGCTGCAGAAGTGTGTGTGTGTGTTGAAGCAGTGTGTGTAGCTGTGTGTGTGGAGATGTGTGTGCTGGTCCTGGCTCGGTGCTGCAGGCTGATGGACTGGGTTAAGGAGCCTTTCTGTGGGGAGAAGCGGGGCAGTGGGAGCTCCATCAGCTCCACATACTCCCCCTCTGAGTCCTCGGCTTCGCTGCTCACTTGTGATTGGTCGATTGTTGTTGGGGGTGGGAGGAGCCTTGTGTCCTCCTCCTGTACTTTACCATTCTTAGCAGAGGAGCCCTGGTTCTCCTTAGGGGCAGCGCGGGGCTGAGTGACAAACTGTGGGTAGACTAAGTCCTCCCAGGGGACCCTGAAGACGTCTCCGTGGGCCGAGAGGACACAGCGCTCCAGCCTGGACGCACCCCGGCGCTCCCTCTCTCTGTTGACAGAGTCCAGCCAAGCCATGCTGAAGAGGGACCGCGAGGCTAGCTCCGACACCTCCTGCTGCTCCACATGATGGCCGCTCGCTGACACACTGCACAGGAGCAGGCGGGGGCTCACTGCCGCACTGCCCCTGCAGGAGGCACGGCGTGCCGGGAGGGGAGGAGCAACGGCGGGAGAAACCAGGAGGTAGAAGTCTCCTGGATGGAGGAGGCGCTGGTCCAGAGGACAGAGCTGAACAACTACCTTCTCATGTACGCACAGAGGCCAGCCTTCATGGCGGAACAACAGACCACAGTACTGCAGCTTAGGAGGAGCAGGAGGAAGACAGGAGGAGGACAGGAGGAGACACAGGAGGAGACAGGAGGAGGACAGGAGGAAGACAGGAGGAGACACAGGAGGAAGACAGGAGGGAGACACAGGAGGAAGACAGGAGGAGGACAGGAGGAGGACAGGAGGAAGACAGGAGGGAGACAGGAGGGAGACAGGAGGAGGACAGGAGGAAGACAGGAGGAGACAGGAGGAAGACAGGAGGAGGACAGGAGGAGACACAGGAGGAAGACAGGAGGAAGACAGGAGGAGGACAGGAGGAGACACAGGAGGAAGACAGGAGGGAGACAGGAGGGAAGACAGGAGGAGACACAGGAGGAAGACAGGAGGGAGACAGGAGGGAGACAGGAGGAAGGACAGGAGGAGACACAGAAGGAAGACAGGAGGGAGACAGGAGGAAGACAGGAGGAAGACAGGAGGAGGACAGGAGGAGACACAGGAGGAAGACAGGAGGGAGACAGGAGGAGACAGGAGGGAGACAGGAGGAGGACAGGAGGAAGACAGGAGGAGACAGGAGGAAGACAGGAGGGAGACAGGAGGAAGACAGGAGGGAGACACAGGAGGAAGACAGGAGGAGGACAGGAGGAGGACAGGAGGAAGACAGGAGGGAGACAGGAGGGAGACAGGAGGAGACACAGGAGGAAGACAGGAGGAAGACAGGAGGAGACACAGGAGGAGACACAGGAGGAGACACAGGAGGAAGACAGGAGGAAGACAGGAGGAGACACAGGAGGAAGACAGGAGGAAGACAGGAGGAAGACAGGAGGAGGACAGGAGGGAGACAGGAGGGAGACAGGAGGAGACAGGAGGGAGACAGGAGGAGACAGGAGGAGAGACAGGAGGAGGACAGGAGGAGACACAGGAGGGAGACAGGAGGAGAGACAGGAGGAGAGACAGGAGGAGACACAGGAGGGAGACAGGAGGAGGACAGGAGGAGACACAGGAGGGAGACAGGAGGAGAGACAGGAGGAGAGACAGGAGGAGAGACAGGAGGAGAGACAGGAGGAAGACAGGAGGAGAGACAGGAGGAAGACAGGAGGAAGACAGGAGGAAGACAGGAGGAAGACAGGAGGAGACACAGGATGAAGACAGGAGGAGAGACAGGGAGGAGGAGCGAGAAGACACAGAACAGATTGTTAGTATTCATGTAGAACAGTCATAATTTCATCAAGTGAAATCCAGCAGGAGCTGTGACTCACTTTAACCAACATGAACAGATATGACGTCATTTTTGGACATTTCGGACACTACCTCTGTGATTTCCTGTCGCCGTTAATGACGTCATTGCTGTCGCAAATCAAACGAGCCGATCTCTGCCGGCTGAACGATCTCTGCTGTTAGTTATAATTTGTGCCTTCATAGCCCAACAAACGTTTTATGGTAAACATGAAACTGCCGGTCAGGCTGCGTCCTTTAAACCATCGTTATATTTATAAGACAGGATCCCGTTCTTTTAGCCGGTCTGCGCAATGCATGATGGGACATATCACTAAACGTAGTGACCATCGGATGAACACTACTTTTCAAGATGCATTGTGGGATACACTGAGGGCCTATATGGGGTCTATAATGTCTCACTTAGAATTCGGACAGCCCTCCAACATGGCGAAGGCTCTGTACAGACCATATATAGTGATCAGGGAGTGAACACAGCCTCTGTCTGACCTGCAGCTTCCTGCAGCTGGTCTCTGTCTGAATCACTGAGTTATTGACTGCTCTCTGCTCTCCGACTGCTCTCTCCGACTGCTCTCTCTGACTGCTCTCTCTGACTGCTCTCTGACTGCTCTCTCTGACTGCTCTCTGACTGCTCTCCGACTGCTCTCTGACTGCTCTCTCCGACTGCTCTCTGACTGCTCTTTGACTGCGCTCTCCGACTGCTCTCTCTGACTGCTCTCTCTGACTGCTCTCTGACTGCTCTCTCTGACTGCTCTCTGACTGCTCTCCGACTGCTCTCTCTGACTTCTCTCTGACTGCTCTCTCTGACTGCTCTCTCTGACTGCTCTCTGACTGCTCTCTCCGACTGCTCTCTGACTGCTCTTTGACTGCGCTCTCCGACTGCTCTCTCTGACTGCTCTTTGACTGCTCTCTCTGACTGCTCTCTGACTGCTCTCTGACTGCTCTCTCTGACTGCTCTTTGACTGCGCTCTCTGACTGCTCTCTCTGACTGCTCTCTCTGACTGCTCTCTCTGACTGCTCTCTCTGACTGCTCTCTCTGACTGCTCTCTGACTGCTCTCTCTGACTGCTCTCTCTGACTGCTCTTTGACTGCTTTAAGATTAAGATTAAGAAACCTTTATTAGTCCCACAATGGGGAAATTGCATGAATTGAAATTGCATGAAATTGCATGCTCTCTGACTGCTCTTTGACTGCTCTCTCTGGCTGCTCTCTCTGACTGCAGACAGGATGCAGTGTGTGTGGAGGAGCAGGACATTGATACATGCAGGGACACTCACACAGGCGTCTTGCTGTAGGTTCTGTAAGAGCTGCTTTGCAGGCAACAGGAAGTGAAGCAGGTAGCGGAGGCCGTCTCCTCGATAGCAGTGCTCCACCACACTTAGGACTTGACAGAGGACGGTGCGGGATGTGGCCTGGAAGGGCGGGTAGAGGGCTGCAAGCGTGGTCTGGATGCAGCGATCCAAAGATTCAGAGTCCTGAGAAAGAAGGGTCAGACTGTAAGACAACAACACCATGTTATGTCATGTGACCGTCACCCTCTGGGTGAGGACATGGAGCAGCGCGCCCCTGCAGGAGCAGCCGGGAGGCCCTGTAGACCTGTAAGTGGATCCACTGGTCTGGAAGCCACAGATATAACATATCAGCCGCCTGGCACCACACTCCATACTGAGTGTGTTCTACGTCCCTCATTCAACAGAACTCATTGCTATAAAGTCACTAAAACAGCTGTCACTTTCTCTGATGAGGGGAGAGTGTGTGTTGGTGATGTGAGCTGTGTGTGGTATCACAGCTGTGTGTAGCTGTGCGTGCTGCTCCAGGTTTGGTGCTGCAGGCTCATGTAATCCTGTGAACCATCTCCAGGGAGCTTTCAGCTCTCAGTTTGATGTGGTCACATGGAGTTGCTCAGGAAAAATCTAGCTTGAACTGGAGCTGATAAAAAGTCTTTTGACCTAAGAGAGAGCACCACTTGTCCCTCTTTAACACTGAAGTCAGTACCTGACACTGTGATGAGACAGGCTGGTGTCTCTCAGCCTTTACAGCATTAACATGAATGTTCTGTTACCACTGTGTGTAGCTCAGAGCTGCCGTCATGGAGCTCAGCCAGCCTCTGATCAGGTGAACATTCTGGACGTGACTCAGCCCATCAGGATTCAAACACAACAACTGGCAGCCAAATGTAGAGCTGCGGCCAATATTAGCAGCAGGGTGTCCGATGACAGAGGAGAGGCCCGCCGGCAAATCAGAGGCTCAAAGTTCAAGCTGCTGACACAGCCAAAGACAGAAGTCCTGGCCCAGAGACAGAAATAAGAGTGTCACTGTAAATACAGCATCAGCCTGCACAGGATGCCCAGAGGGACACGGGCAGGCGCCTTCTCTGAGTCAGTGAAGGAACACACTGACAACAGTCATACAGCAGCAGGTCGCCCAGAGAAGCACAAGCACAACAGATGCAGCTCATACGACGTGAGAGGAGGAGGAGACGGCGTGGCAGCGAGGAAGAACTCTGACACCAGCTGTAAACAGGCGGAGGAGAGAGGAGGAGGAGAGAGGAGGAGAGAGGAGGAGGAGACGGCGTGGCAGCAAGGAAGAACTCTGACACCAGCTGTAAACAGGCAGGTTCAGCTCGCTGCAGGATAAACACTGAGAACCTGATCGACACGTCTGAGGAACTCTCAGTCATGTTCACAACTAATCCACTCAGGTTCTGCTACTTTAACCACACAATGCCAGAGAAAGAGGAGGAGAGAGGAGGAGGAGAGAGGAGGAGGAGAGAGGAGGAGGAGGAGAGAGGAGGAGGAGGAGGAGAGAGGAGAGAGGAGGAGGAGGAGGAGAGAGGAGGAGAGAGGAGGAGAGAGGAGAGAGGAGGAGAGAGGAGGAGAGAGGAGAGAGGAGGAGAGAGGAGAGAGGAGGAGAGAGGAGGAGGAGGAGAGAGGAGGAGGAGGAGAGAGGAGGAGAGAGGAGGAGGAGGCTAAAAGAAGCGGAGAGACGGAGGAAGAGGTGGGGACTCTTTCTAATCAAACGGCAGCCATATTGGACCTGTTGTGTTTTAACAGCCTGACCATAAAAGGGTCAGGTCATGGTTTTCTATAAATTGAGGTCATAACCTTTTTGGTAACTAACCCTGGTGACACAGAGAGGAGGCCTCAGAGGACGCATGACCTCCGACCCCCACCAAAGAACCATGAGTGAAGAGGCCAGCTGTCAGAGAGGACACACAAACCATCCGTGGCAGCTGATCCAGGTGTTGAGCTGCTGTGGACCAAAGCTTCCTCACTGTCCTCACTGTCCTCACTGTCCTGAAAGCTTCAGTCATAGTAAGCCGTCTGTCTGCCTGACGTCACCAGGAAGCAGCAGACCATCTTGCTGACATCAGAAACAGCGAGGACCCAGGAGAGGCTAGGAGATTTAATGATTTTATACATAACCTTATGAGACTGGTAGATCCCACACCTTTCAATGACCACACAGCCTCAATGTCCTGCAGTGGAAGATGTACTCTGGAAAGTACTTCTGGTTCTTCTGACGTTAAAATATTGGTTTTTCTTCAGTGGTTTTTTGTATACGGTGAGGGCCGTGTGACCTCTGAAGGCAGCCTCTCACTGCTTGCCATCTTCTGTGAGCGTGGACAGCAGAGGACGATGGGAGGAGGGGTGTGTTCCACAAGAACACAAACGTCTCCCCATGAGAGGAAGAAGCGTCTGTTCTGAAGCAGGCGCCGCAGAGCTGATGGACCGGGCGGTGACCTTGAAATTCACTGAGTCTCTACACCTGCAAATTAGATTTGAGCTCAGCTGTGCAGAGCGGCAGCTTCAAGGCCGCGGCCCAGAGAGGACCTGCAGAGGGCCCTCTGGGTGCTAATCTGCTGCAGGGAACTCTGCAGGGACAGACCTCTGAATCTCCTCCTCAACATGTTTCAGTCTGAACCTAAGGCAGAGAACTAACCTGCAGCTGGGAACAGTCTGGACTGATGTGTGAAGATGACCAAAGGTCCTGGTCATCTTCATATTTTCTTGTCTGCAGAGTGCTGAGCTGTAGAGAAAGCAGCGCTAACACTGCATGAAGAATTGGATGGAACAGGGACAAACAGCTGGTGTCAGAGTGAACCTGATACTCTGCTCGATGCAGCAGCGCGGCGCCGGTGGAGGCTGCAGTGTTTGGTAAACAGAACTCCAGGAACACAAACACCCAGAGAGAAATCAGCGTGTGATTTACAGCTGGTTAAGCTCACTGCACTGTGGTGTTTGTGTTGACCTGACTCACATGTGGAGCTCCTCTGGCTGAATAAGAACAGCTGACCTCTTCTTAACGTCGCAGACGAAAACATCTGTTGGAGTATTTAAAGAGCCTCTCTGATGCAGAACTAGGTCAGAGAGTGGAGCGGTGTGGAGGGAGTCTTCTTCTTTTACAGGCTGCTGGGGTGTTTTCCTCCCAGACAGTGCTGGGGGGGGGGGCTGTAGAAGAAGGATGACTTCTGAGGATGTCAGGAACACTGACTCTTTGTCCCTCCTGTCCAACTGGAGCACAGCACTCAGCCCCCAGGACAAAGAGCACTTTCTGTTACTGACGGTCTTTCTGCTTTCCCTGACACCCGACCCATGAGGCAGCGTGAAAACAGCTTCCATCAGACCATGAAGCCATGCCCAGTGGGTCAGTGTGTTGAACCTGATACCTAGGATGAGCCTCTGAGCTACCAAACACACCGACTGGTTACTGAGGAGCTCCTTTAATGTGGGCCTCTGGACCTGCATAGCTGCTTGTTGGTTAGTACTCCTGCCTCCATCCATCAGTACGGGTCCATTATCTGTGAACATTCCTTTTTACCCAGCGGCCCCTTGACATGTCCAAACACCTCGGAGGAAGAGCCTGAACATGTCGTCTGTGGCCAGGCCCCACGCCGGAGTTTTATTCCCCTCAAAAACATCAGACCATGTCTGCACCACTGCTACCAGTACAGCTGAGGATCTGGTATGATGGAGAGTCTCTATAAACCAGGTTCCCACCAGACAGCGCCCCACACTCCGTCTGTCATTTCTAATGCTAGATGGAGTGTGTCTAAATATATTTGATTTTTCTCAAATGCCGCAAAATGGCAACAGCCAGGCTTCATCAAGTGCTGGTGGGAGGAGCTTAGGAGGCGGCACCATGAACAGACAGGAAGTGGCTGCATCACCTGAGCTGCCTCAGACCGAGGCTGCATTCCAGTCTCCACCTTTGAGGCTCTTTAGCCCAAACATGAATGCATTAAGTCATGAGGTCAAAGTTCAGCGTGATCCTAGTCATGAACATCTCAAGTAAGATTTACCGTGAGCATGTGCTGAGGTCAAAGTGTGAAGGTCAGTGAGGACGCCATTTCAAACACAGCCGCTCACTGACAGGCCTCATCTGTCCGTCGACAGCAGCATGAAGGCACATCGTCAGCCGAGTGTGGGCCACCATCCACAGCAGGAGCTCCAACAGGCTGGCTGCACACAGCAGGGTGGCGTCCGGTTTGTACAGCGTGTTGTGATTAGACAATAAAACGCTGGACACTCATTGGACGAGCTGCAGCGGATGATGATCCGCAGCCACTTGACTTTGTCAATAAGCTGAAATCAATATTTACTGGTTTCAGCCTCTTCAACTGATTCCATTTCTCTGCTGTCTTATAAAAACTCACAGACCTACTCTTGTGTACGGTTCATGACAGCTTCATGACTCGAGTCACACGTGCTGATCAGCAACGACCGAGTCAGAGACGTGTGTCATGACGTCATTCTGGTGAACTGTTAGAAACTCTGAACGATGTTTCTAACAGTTTACTTTGGACACACTGATGCAACCAATGATTATGAGATTAAAGAGATTAAAGAACACATCTTCCTGAAAACACAGCTCAGGTCAGACCTGTCAGGTGAACACGCCACCTGCAGCTGGATCACGCCTGATGAGTTATGTATATGTATTAAATGCACATTAACAGTATCAGAAATAGAATTCCGACACGCACAGCTTAGATCACACCTCTGTGGCGAACATGTCTGAGCTTGAGCTGCTCAGTCTCATGTCACCTTTCAGTGAAACACACCCATTCACACAGCATCTCTTGAAACCCTTCATCCTCTCCCAGGTATGAGATCAGGCGTGGCGGTGAGTCACCCAGACAGAACAACAGCCAGCCTCTATTTGAATGCCCAGTGTCTTTGTAGTGTCATACCAAACCAACCCCCGCCTTGTTCTGAGTCTGAACCACTCCGAGGTCAGGAGCAGGAACATCAGCACACAAAAGAACACCCAGACCAATCGGACTGCTCGGTTCTGTTGGGAAGAGAGGAGTTAAAGAAGGTCCATTTACTCAACACAGATGACCAGCAGGAATAACCACGACGTCCAGAGTCCTTTCAGAGTGTTCCTGACCAAAGACCAGAATGATGAACCTCCAGCCTCACGACATTACACAGACGTCTGAAGCAGGAGAGACGGTTCAGACCGCTTCAACATGACTGACGGGTGGAAGCTTCACCCACTGGCCCAGTGACTGACCTACTGACCACCTACTGCCACCCACTGACAAAAGGCTTCCTCTCAAAATATAAAACCATTCAACAACCGATCAGTAACATCAGAGGCCAAGCTCTGAGCCAATCAGAGCCCACCCAGGAAACCAAACGGCAACCAAAACACAAACTCAGCTGATTCATCTAAAGCAGGTCCACACACACACACACACAGACACACACACTGCATAAAGCCACAGCCCTCAGGACAAATGTTTGAGGACACCTTGGTGAAACCCAACACCCCTCTGTCCCCTCCCCCTCCACACTCCTGCTCTTAACACACACCATGTGGGACTGTTCTGAAGTGTGTGTGTGTCTTACCATGCTGCGTGCTGCGTGCCTTCTGTAGTTTGATAATCCAGAATGGAACCATGTCCTCTGTGTCTCTGTGCAGTGTGTCCTCTCTGTCTCTGTGCAGTGTGTCCTCTCTGCGTCTCTGTGCAGTGTGTCCTCTCTGTCTCTGTGCAGTGTGTCCTCTCTCTGTCTCTGTGCAGTGTGTCCTCTCTCTGTCTCTGTGCAGTGTGTCCTCTCTGTGTCTCTGTGCAGTGTGTCCTCTCTGTCTCTGTGCAGTGTGGCTGTCTCTCCTCCCAACAGGTCTGATTCTACGCTAACTCACAGCAGAGCCTCTCAAATGTTAAGCCCCGCCCACCAGGCTGCCAGTCAACCCTCTCTGGATCCTCCCCCTCCTCACCTCCTCTCTGCTGCACTCTGCTGGCAGACTTTGGTACATGTCGATAAACAAGGTTAACTCTGCTGGGGACATGTGTAGTGATGACAGACAGTTGTTAGTAACTGGGCCGTCAGAGGTACTGAAGCCTTCTACTGATGTGTCTTTTTGATAATAAACCAAAGCAACAAAAACATCTGAGGAGCCACTTGGCAGCCTAAAGAGCCGGCTGAATCCCTCATTGTTAAAAGCCGCTGTAGTGTGACAGGAAGTCCTCTGCTGAATCCATCAGAGCTCCAACTCTTCCCACATGTGACCATTCTACTGACTGGTAACAACACCAGCACTGAACTGGACCCCCTCTCACCACTGGAGACAAACAGCTGCATCACACAGCAGCCGGCTCAGCGTGGGGGCTTCCTGCTGTGCTAACAGCCTGCTGTAGACAGTGCTCCTCCTCACAGCTGGATGGCACTGTTGAGCTTCTAAGTGGTCACGGCACCGTGTCTGATTTTCAATAATGAATCTAACAGATAACCTGTTACAGGGTGCACTCATGGTTCACACTTCCTGTGGTCAGAACATCATCCTGTGTACATAAGAGTTCACATGGCTGCATCATGTGCGTCATGGGACTAAAGGGTCCAACATTTGATCATGGGGGAACGGCTCAGAACCTGCGATCACTTCTCTCACTGGAAAACAACAGACAGACCACTGCTAGTCCACAAAGGGGGCGGGGCAGAGGAGGAGACCATGTGACACAGGGGAGGGTGCTCGGTGAACCCAGAGTCCTGTATGAATGGGTCAGAGCACTGTTACAGGTAATCAGTGTGTCACACATGGCTGACCTCTGGTCCACTGACAGTGTGACATCAGCAGTGTGCACAGAGAGATAACATGAATGAATGGGTGCAGCAGCTTTCACTGGGTCAGACAAGACGACAGGATCAAACACTGGCGGCAGTGTTGACCACCAGCACAGGTCAGCAGCAGCATGAAGGCTCATATGAAGCGTCTGTCAGTCACTGTCAGTCACTGTCAGTCACTGTCAGTCACTGTCAGTCACTGTCAGTCACTGTCAGTCACTTCAACCAATCAGAACAGAGCGTACACACAACAGGCTGCTGAGGATCCTGGAAAGATTCTAGAAGCTAGATTCTTTAAGTGTGATCCAGGCGGATCAGAGTGATACTTCCAGGCGGATCAGAGTGATACTTCCAGGCGGACCGATCAGAGTGATACTTCCAGGCGGATCAGAGTGATACTTCCAGGCGGACCTGACCCCTCTGAGGAATGACTGTCCACACAACAACAGACAGCTGCTGCAAAACATAATGAGCTTTCAGATGAATGTGTCCACTTGGACAAACGAACACACCCTGATGGAAGCAGGACATAAATAAACCTGTTAGCAGGTTCAGCACAAATCCTCTTATAACTGGCATTATGTTCAGCAGCACACTGACGACCTGTGACATCAGGTTCAGAGTCATTCATTCGTTTCCCTCCAGGCAGAGCTGCAGAAACAGAGATCACATCCAGAGAGCTGGTCAGTCACATGACGCAGCTCGTCCCTCCTGTCACATGATCAGTCTCTGCAGCACAAAGTCTGCACACACACACACTCTGCCTGCAGACAGGATGGAGTGTGTGTGTGTCTGCAGCATCACTCAGGTGTTCAGACAGAGATCAGCTGCAGGAAGCTGCAGGTCAGACTGACTCTGAGTGTGGCAGTGTTAATTTTGTTGACGAATCATTTTCGTCATAGTTTTCGTTAACGACCTTTTTTTGCTGATAAAAACGAGACGATAACTAAATAAAAACTAACGCACGGTGCCAAAGACGAAGACGAAATGTATCGACACTTTCGTCAACGAATAAAAACGAGACGAAATTATTGATGGAGACGAGATCCAATCAGAGCAAATTTTGTTTGTGGAAGGGAGGGACGAATCAGGAGACGGCGGCAGAGAGCCAATCAGAAGTGATCTCTCTGTGTAAGGACGTTACCCCGCGATGCTGGAAGAAGGCGTCCTCATGCATGGTAACACAACACAGGAGAACAGACACACGGACACGTTTGATGTCAAGACAATCAAGGCGGTTTACAAACCGTGCGGAGCGACTATCAGCGGTAAAACACAACAAACCTGAAGCAACATTTGCAGACGAGTCATCTTAACTTCTGTTCAAAGATACATGTGACAAAATCTATAAATGAAGACACCGCTGCTGATGGTTTTACAGCATGCGACCTGTTTCTAAGTTGTCACTGAAGTGTTTTGCTGTAGTTATGGAGGATTCATGAAGAAGGTCATGACTGAACAGTGTGTTCAGGGAGAGCAGCTCACTGTTCACTGCTGCTTTTGTGAAAAGGTCATAGCAATTAAATAATTTGTTTGTTTCAAATAACACAAGTTAAAGCTGTGCCTGTTTTATTGCACAATCAAACCTTAAATATTTCATGAAAAATATATATCATAGAATTTTAGTCGACTAAATCCACGGCAGATTTAGTCGACTAAAATTATTTGATATTTAGTCGACTAAAACTAGACTAAAAGTTAAAAAATGTTGATGACTAAAACGTGACTAAAATCAAATGACATTTTAGTCACAAGACTAAAATAAAAACTAAATCTGAAATTGCTGCCAAAATTAACACTGGAGTGTGGGTCATGTGACTGCTGCTCACAGTGACTCCATCATGGCGTCCTGCTCGTTGGCTTAAACACATGTGATGTCTCTTTGTCCATGTTTCAGTAATCTGCTCTGACTGATTTCCAGAGAGGCCCCATTAACCCCATTAACCCCATTAACCCAGTGTGTGCGTACAAACACTGCTGCGATGTCTCCGGTCACTTAACATGACCACA
Source organism: Parambassis ranga (assembly GCF_900634625.1). Classification (NCBI taxonomy): domain Eukaryota; kingdom Metazoa; phylum Chordata; class Actinopteri; family Ambassidae; genus Parambassis; species Parambassis ranga. The sequence goes on from NC_041024.1 coordinate 358,534, forward strand.
GCAGAACACAGAGTTCCAGTCTGTGTTCAGTGTAAGAACCAGCCCCCCTCACACATGTCTGATCAATTCTTCCTCCAAACCAACCTCTACAGTCGCCCCCTCCAGGGCACATGTGTCTTTGTCTCTCAGCTTTAGCCTGCAGGATGCTTCAGGTTGAACAGCAGCATCTGTGACGTCACAGCCAGGCCGCACCAATCCTGTCTGACGTGTTGGAGCCGGCTGCACTTCATTCATGAGTCTGAGAACAGCATGTGACCAGTGATGACACTGAGCACGCTCAGGCTCTGGACTCACTGATCCTTCACACCTGGCTGATGAATTCACATCAGAGGCTCCTAAAGGCGACCTCTGACCTTCTGTGTTGACTTTGGAGGAGGAGCCTGAACATACCCTGCCCCACCTGACTGAAACAGTCTGTTCCTGTTTCCTAGGAAGCAGGGGTCAAAGGTCGTGGCTGTGATCAGCCTCAGCTAATGTCTGCAGCTGAGACGTCACAGGCCGCCGATAAATGTGGAGCCAAACACTGGACATAAAGCAAACAGCTCGTGCTGAGCAGCTCAGAGTCTGTGTATGTTCAATAACAATACATGTGTTTCAACCTGAAAAACATTCTCTGACTCACAAGACATTCTTCAGAACAACCAAACCTAAACTATCCACTGAAAGCTCAGCTGCAGGCCGGGTCGGGCTGCTGTGACAGCGTCTTGTAAACAGCAGATCATCAGAGGGTAATGTGAGCCACACTCAGAACCAAAGACAGGCTCCAGTAAGGAAACGGCTCCCTGTAAACAACCACACAGACGACGCACTGCATTGTGGGTATACAGAGCAGGCCAGGGAGTCCTGAGGGCTTCTCAGGAGGAAATTAAAGGGAGAGAGCAGCACGGTGAGGGCTGCAGACTGGAGTTAATATCCGGTTAGAGAGCAGTCAGGTAAACTCCATCTGCTCTACACACTCATCATGTCTGCAGCCTGAACAAACACACTGACCGCCTCGCACCGACCGCTTCAGCTACACAAAGGGGAACACAAGACACTGCTACACAATCCATCAAAAGGTCCAAAGCTGTTAACAACGTCACAACAAACTGTTGTCACAGCATCCTTCAGAACAAAGGCAGTCTGACATCTCCTGCAGCATTAGTTCATGTGATCTGCAGCCAATGGTCCGTTTAACCACAGCTCACCTCTCTCTCTGCTCAGCACACACACCAGCAGCTTCAGCACACCTCAGGACAGACAGATCTCCAGACCTTCCCCTGTTAGTGGGGACAGGAGGTGAAGTGAGGGTCAGCAGTGTGCTTCCTGCTTCATTACACAGAGAGGAACCCCCTCTACACCTCAGCCAGTCCACAGGAACAACAGGCACATTCAAAGATTAGTGAAGCACACAGCATTCATGAAGTAGCAAACCGACACGTATACCAGCCTGCTGCCTTATGTAGCAGACCGGAGCTTCATCCAGTCTGTGCAGACTCACAGTGAGGAAGAGTATGAAGGACATTAGGACAGAGAACAGATCTGTGGCCTGCTGGTGTGAAGCTTAGACAGGTATGTGAAGTTGGTTTTAGTGAATAAAGTACTGCATTATGGCCAAAATGTGTTTGATGTGTTTGACCTTGTGGTGATGAAGAACAGCTTGAAGTGAGGAGACTTGGATGAGCAGAGAAAGGCTTCGAGCTCCTGACCAGCCTTTGAACCTGTGAATCTGATCAGAAGGTGTTTGTATAACAGGACGAGTCTGAAAGAGTTTGTCAGACACTGCTCTCTGATCCACCAGCAGCAGACCACCAGTGTACACACACAGACACAGACACACAACGGGCAAGCAGTCACCTGCAGCAGTTATGTGGCCTCAGGCTAATTACCCACCTCACATTTTTTAAACGCCTCAGCAGTAAGAATGCTGTGTGTGTGTGTGTGTGTGTGTTTTATACCATGAAGTGAGGACATATTGTGTCTATGGGGCCCTCACAAGGATAGAAGAACAGGTATGTTTGTAGCAGCCATCAGTTAACAACAAGAGTCTGTTGTTTCATTTAAACCTCAGGTTAGCAGCCCTCTAAGACTCATAAAGGAATGAGCCCCTTCGCTGGCGTCCTGTCTTAACGTAGCTGTGGTTCCTGCTGTCACTTTTCATGGCAGTACCTGATGACTGTTATCCCTGGGATAAGTATGGAGGTTTTAAAACCACAGGATCACACATAAGATAAAAACAGCGCTTCTCCAAAACAACACAACAACAAAACGTTGTTTTTGAGCTTTGCTATCTTGCGGAGTGAGCCGACACACGAGGCCCCACCTGGAGTTCCTGCAGCGCAGCACAGAAAACACACTGTCAGGAAGGGGTTAAAACCAGGTGTAAACAGGCAGGGTAGAATGAACCCTCCCTCTGGAGCAGGAGCACGGAGCCGGACACATTCAGAGACATTAATGTGCAACAGAAGAGCATCATACATGAGGCCACACACTTACTCTGAGTAACGACTGTTAAGCCTGAGAACAGGGAGACCGGGGGAGGACGGGGGGACAGCAGGGGACGGGCATAAAACCAGCCTCCATCTTGGCTCCTGCATGAAACATCAGAGCCAGTTTCTCCCCCTGCAGGCCTCAGTCTGTCTGGACCTCGAACATCATCCGCACACAGCAGCATACACACAGTCATGCTCCTGCTGCAGAGGGACAGCGTCCACACTGCACAACTAACAGGAGGACATAAATGACCAAGGAATCAGACTCAGGCGTCCATGTTTCCTCCATCTCTCCTACAGCTGGCTGCAGCTGGACAGAAACCAGTGTGAAAACAGCTGTAACACTGTGGGATCCACAGCTGAAGAGTTCACCACGTTCATCAGCTACCTGCTACACACCAGGACCTCCAGGACTATGGAACTACATTAAAGGATGACCCTGCTCCCCCGTTCACTGTGCAGACACCACAATATAAGACACTTCCAGACTCGCACATACCCCGCCGACATGTAGTCCCACACTCCAGGACCGGACCACTTCCCTGAGTCTGAGTCTGAATAAAACGTCAGGAGAACGAGGTACTCACCCTGTGAGGCTGCTGCTCCTCGAGCCTGACAACAAAGTAATCCAAACGGAAAGTGAGCGGCTGACAAACACTCCAACTCTCAGGGAAACCAGCAGCATGTGTCCACAGAGAAACTCCCGACAAAGTCTCAGCCTGCAGGCTCAGACAGCTCCTCCCCCAGCCCGCTCCCCCTGTCTCTGTCTCTTTGTGGAGCATGCAAGTCTATCAGATACACCAACAGCTGTAACACACAGCCTGGAGGTGCTGGCAGGAGTTCAGAGGACATTCTTTGGACAGTGAATCAAACCTTTAAATAGAGCAACAGAATGAACACAGTAGAGACAGAGTGATCCACATGCCGGGACCTAACTCCTCAGCGAGGGTCTCATCCACCTCCTCTTTCTTTGACAAACAGCAGAAAGCAGCACAGAGGCCTTCGTCGGTCTAAACTCAGTTTGAGGTGCTGGACCAGAGACAGACGCTGAGCTGGATGCTGAGCCTGGTAGAAGGACAGGGCAGCGCCACAATACTCACCTGTACACCCTGAAGGGAACAAACAAACCAGGACTTCAGTTGATGACTTTCATTTATTTAGAATATATTATCTGAGCACTTTGAGGCTACAGTGATGCTATGATGACAACGGTTGGTAATAATGATGGATTACTGGGTGAAGAGTTAAATCTGTAGCAGAGTACAGTGCTGCTGCTGAAAGAAAGTCTGCAGAACTGATGCTGAGTCTGGCAGCTGCAGGTAATTCTGAGGGAGGAAACCTTTGTGCAGACTGGCACATTTTTTGGATGAACAGATTATTTTGGAAGGAGCGCTCGGCTACTTTCGACCTTCACAGTGTGGTTTGAAAAGCTTTCACAGCAGCCCGGGGAGAGGAGAAAGACAAACACCTGGACTGTGTTCTTTTCATCAGATGGCAGCTGTAAGGGATCCAGACCTAAACCCGGTCTGCTGTGGACACCAACATGGAGACATGTTGGTGTCCACAGCAGATCTGCAAAGCTCAGCTTAGATTTGTCCTCAGGTCAGATTATTCCCTGATCAGCCTTATAACATCCTCACACACTCGTAACACTCCACGGCCTGCAGGAGACACGCCGTCTCGCTCTGATGCAGTCACCATGGCAACTGATTAGGACAATATGTCAAACATATTAACAAGTACTATATGAGAACATGTTAATACTGTCTGTCTGGTTACTCTCGAGACGGGTTAACTGCTGGATTTACCCAGGAAGCAGACCTGCTCCTGTAGGAGGGTCACTGCTGTCTGTGCTAATGGGAGGTGGCAGGTGGTCCTCCTAACATCAGTGTCCTTTGACCTCACAGGGGCTTTAAGGATCCCAGGGGAAGTCACACCGAATGAATAAGAACCAGCTCAGTGATGAGAGGCCGTGTGTGTGTGTGTCTGTGTGTGTGTGTGTGTGTGTGTGTGTGTCTGTGTGTGTGTGTGTAGGACACAGCTGTGCTCAGCTTCACAGGGATGCTCTGCTTTGAGATGAATTCCCTGAACCTTCAGTCACCTGAGCAGCATGAACACACTCCGGCAGCCGTGAGCTGACACACACTCACACACAGTGTGTGTATATTTGAAGCACACACAGTCAACACAGCAGCTGACCCCTCCTGTCTGTCTGCACCATCACTGCAGCACACAGACATATAAAAACAGTCAGTCCACAGATTATCCAGTCAAACAGGTGGAGACGGCTCAGATCCAGAAAGATGATCGAGTTACTGGGATTAGTTTGGATTATTGAGCATTAGACGGGCTGTTAATCTATAAGATCTGCAGAGAACGAGCTCTGAAAAAAGCATCCACCAACTCCTCAGGCCGCTGTGTTATTTCAGCCATGTACATGTTCTGCAGACAGGAAGTGAGGCGGCCTCTGATTCCAATATGTAATGAACGATAAACTGGATCCATGCTGTGACGTTCCTGTGGTTACCGACATCACCCGATGACTGAGTCACATCCACTCACAGAGCAAGCACAGAGCCAGGAAACTGACTGCAGCACGTTGTGTGTTGACTGTAACAGGAATGTGAGAACCAGCCAATCAGAGGCCAGACACGGAGCTACTCAACGTTAACTCTTTATTACTGAGACTGATCCACGCAGCTCGCAGCAGCAGCTCATGATCTGCGGCTGCTGGCAGCAGCGTGTGTGTTAACAAAGATCCTCAGTTCCTCTGCCTGTCTTAGAAGTGTTAAATTACATTTGCACGCTCGTTTGTTTTCCTCTCTCTCTCTCTCTGTCTTAAAATGTGTCAAATCAACAGGTGGTTCTTATTTTTTAACTCATTGTGTGCCGTTTACGGGATGTTCTGAGCAGACCTCTGTCAGCTCGCTGTCTGCGTCGCCACGGTGCGTCACAGCGCTGCAGGGAGAGCTGTGAAGCTGCAGAACTCCGGTTCAACACTTCCACACAATTCACCACGACACTACACATGCTTACACACAACCTGCTCTCAGAGAGAGTCCGTGTTGTACGAGTGAAGTTCTTCCTTCTCACTGGCAGCACTCGCTGCAGCGCCACCATTAGTCCTCTTGTCCAGTCCTCTGGTGCCATCTCTGTCAGTTTATTTATGTGTTTCTGTCCACATGGTGGCGTTTTTAAAATTCACTGCAGCTGTCTGCAGCGGCCTGATGCGCACACACACACACACACACACATACAGGAGAGCCCACTCCCAGCAGCAGGTAGAGTGGTGTTGTTCGGCTCTGTTGCTCATGACGTGCTGGTTGGTTTGACTTCACTCCATAGACTGTGCTGAGCCATGGTAACAGGCCTACCACTGCTCATAATAAAAATACCAACATTAATATTAATAATAATAATAATAGTGTTGATGATCAGGGCCTTTAAGTGTTAAATGTTCTTTAGATTAATTAAAGTTCATTGATCTTTAAAGGGTGTTTGCATTATATGTCGTTATTATATTAGTTGAACATGGTCTCAAAACGACAGTGTTATCGATTATCTCAATAATTTCTCTTGGCATTAATCGCCCAGCAAAATCTGTTATGGTGACAGGCCTAGTACCAGACGAGGCATTTTGGCTTTTAGTGGTTGATGAAGGGAGCTGGTTCATGTGCTGCCACCATCATCTCCTCCTGTGACACTGCTGAGGAAACACACCATCTGACTGTGACCTGACAGACATGGTTGGTGATGAAGTCCTCATCAGGCTCTCTCCCCCCACCCAGGCCCTGCCCTGCAGTAAAATGGCCACCTGGACCTCTCCTCGCTCGGCCTTGAAGAGGCCTCTGTGGAGTGGATCCAGAGCTTTCATGTGCCTGCCAGTGCTCCCTGAGGGCTGCACAGAGTCCACACACTAACCTGCCGGCAGAATATATAGAGAGACCTCAAAGAGATTCATCCATCTGTGGAGCAAGTGATCCTCAGTGGTTACTAGGGGTGGAGCGTTCACTAAATCCACGCTTCGGTTCGTATCACGGTTCTGAGGTCACGGTTCTGAGGTCACGGTGTTCGGTTCAGTTCGGTTCACAATGTTGAGGTTTTTTCTACTTTTAACACTGGAAACACCAGATGAGCATAAAACACACACTATATCCTGTTTATCCAACATTCAGCATGTTTAAGAGTCAGCTCAGTGTTTCCATCATTACATCAGGTCAGGTCGTTTCTTTTTCATTTCTATATAGCAGCAGATCCTAACAGAAGACATTAAAGAACCTTTCCTATAGAACAGGTCTGCACCTGGCTCTGTATTAAACAAACTGAACAGCTCATGTTATTCATCTTATCTGCAGCGTGTCATTTCTGTCTGTGTGGTTGTGCGTTTACAATTCACCGCTGCTGTCTGTGCACAGAGGCCTGATGCACGTACACACACAGACACACACACAGACACTCCCACCGTCAGACAGAGAACGACATGCTAGTTGGATAGACTGAACTCTATGACTACACTAGGCTAAGCTAACGGTCTGTGTTTTTATTTGATTTTTGCCATTGAAATATGCTGTAACATCCCGCTCTGTGAGCACTGACGGGCCCAGCGGCAGCTTTGCACATGGTCTGACGCAGAGTGCTGTGGGTCTCTGCTCTGCTGCAGCTGAACCTGCTGCCTGAAGCTACAGACTGACCGGCTGTGAGTGTTTTGAGGCGGGGAGGAGCTCACGGCCGCTGCTTGTCGAGGACAGAAGCTGACCGCAGAATGATTTCACGTCAGGCTCCAAACGTCACCAGAGAGTCACCAGTAGCTTTAGATTAAAAACAGTTTGGAAAGCCGATAAATGTAGCGAGAGAGACGCCAAGTTACCAACACTCGTCTCCATGCTGTGGTAAAACACCTGCATTACTTGATGCACATGTCCAGAACCGAACAGAACACGCACCCCGAACAGAACACGCACCCCGAACAGAACACGTGTAGCGAACGGTTCAGATTTTTTCCTGAACCGTCCCACCCCTAGTGTTTACTGTTGGTCACATGGACGCTAGCTCATCACTTGCTAATTACTTTATTAGCTGATATTACACTGAGTACAGCTTAACTGTAATGCAGGTTCAAGCAGCTAGCTGGCTAAGCTAAGCTCAGCTTATCGCTAGCTAAGTGCTGTCAGAGTGGCTATAATTGCAATTTCCCCTCTGTGGGACTGATAAAGGATTATCTTACCTCACCACTTCTTATATAATAAGTGTGAATTTAAGTCACTGAAGTACACAACAACACTAACCACTGGTTTCTAACCGAGCAGGCAGGCGCTCTGTCAGACATTTGTAGCCTACATGTATGAAGGTTTCTGTACAGTCAGTCATGGACAGAGCAGGGCTTGATATGTGTGTCGTAACACCACAGCCTGTTGGGTCCTGTGTGTGAGGACAGGCAGGGATCATCCTGTTGGTGGGCCCGTCTGTCTAATGAGTGGGTCAGGACTGCCCAGAGCCCGGACTGACAGGCACAGCTCTGACTGACAGCACAGCTCATGGCAGAGGAATGTGAGCAGGTTTTCCACCTCGGAGAACAATTTACCAGGAGCCAATGAGGAGCCAGCCCGACCCGCAGTTAAGCCCTAACAGAATAGATTCATTCTTGGCCGGCCACCCTCTCCAAAGAAAGACAAGGACCCCCAGAGCCCCCCTCAGGGGACAGATTACAGAGGACAGTTTAACAAACTGGAAGGAGCTGTTATGTAACTCGGGGTTCAGTTTAACCGACAGCATACCCAGATCAGGCATTTCATTATGAGCACCTGCCTAACACTGAACACAGCCATGAGCTATGGAGGCCACTAGACCCCTGAAGGTGTGTATCTGGCACCAGGATGCCAGCTGCAGATCCTCCGAGTCTTGTAAGTTCCATGGACACAACAAACTGTGATGCTCTGTGTGTCCAGACACCTTTCTATCAGAACCAGCAGTAGTTTCTTCAGAACCAGCAGCCTCCACTTCCCAGGTGCATCAATAAGCCTTGGCTGCCAACGACTCTGTCGGTTCTCCACCGCTCCCTCCTTCATTCATCTACGTAGTGCAAACGTATGCAATTTCCCCATTGTGGGACTAATAAAGGTTTCTTAAGTGCTAGGATAAGTAACTTCAACAAGGTATCAAACCGAATAAACAGTTCTTCCTGACGCCGCCTGCTTGCTCAGGGTGGAGTTTCACTTAAAGACATTTTTGACTGTAAAATGTGCTGTATATAACCTTTTACTGCAGACCAGGAACACCCCACAAAGCCCGAGCAGCAGGACAGTCTGAGCTCCGATTGGCTGATTCAAGCCCACAGCCTGAAAACCTCTCTGTGACTACGCACCATGACGCTGCATACACAACACATCTGTGACTGAACAAACAGCTGAACCAACAAGAACATCAGACTCTCTGACTGTTCTTGAACACATCATGTGAACCTTGCTGCTGCCAGGCTCAAGACGGCCAATCACTGCTTTCCTCACGCAGGCTGCTTGGTACCTCGCTGTCTGAAGAACGTCCTGCCCGTAGAGCCCGACAGCAGACTGCTGAGGTATGTGCGCTCACTGAGGCTGATCCGGGCGAGGCCGTGATTCAGAGGATCAACTCTGAGCAAGAAACAACAGCTGAGGGTCAGAGCAGATGTGTCAGAGCAGGTGGGTTCCATTCCCTCTGAGGCTGAGAGTCAGCAGAGCCGCAGAGCTCTCTGTAAATCCAGGACCGACAGACAGAACCAAGCACACCACGTGTGATCTCACTGAGCAGAACCAGCCACACATACCTGCATATTCAAAGACAGCCTGCCCCCTGCTGGAGTAAATAGGGACTGAACAATCAAGGACATCAATACTGTGCCCACAGCTGAGAGCAATCAGATGTTATTGAACTAAACAGCCATCTCATAAAGGATCACCTTATCAACACCAAACTTTTTAAACTAGTTATCATAATGTGAAAGTGGTGTTATCCTGCAGGTTTACGTGACACCTGCATGTGTCTCCACTCTGACACTGACATGACAGAAAACACCACAGAAGAAGAAGATGACAGAAAGCAGCACTCTACTTGTGTGAAGTGTTTGCTGCTGACCTGGCCGGTGATCTAATGTTTTTAGCAGACAAGGTTTATGTACATATTGCTGTATGCACTGAGCTCACAGCCTCAGTGAGTGAACAGTCAGGACAGCTCGCTGCACACTTCAGGACCTGCTGCTACAGGACTGACAGAATTACAGCGCTGCAGGGAAGCTGCAGGGAACCATGTGAATCACATCCCACAGTTTTATGGAGGACTATGGAGTAGGGTTGGGCGATATTGGCAAAAAAATTAATCACGATTAATTGTGGCATTTAGCCGATAACGATTAATTTGACGATTAATTGATGACAGTTGCACTTACATGTTTTTGACTCTAAATTGGCACAGTGTTCTAGCATGATACCGACAAATCATCAGTCAAGTTAACTACTTCATTCTAACAGGCTAAGCTGGTGATTAGGCACCAACCAGCCATGGAAATATGTATTGATAATATTGAGGCACAAACTGCTTCAAAATAATAATGAAGCAAACATTTAAAGTAACTTCAAATGTTTTTATCTTAAGGTCACAAAGCATGTCAACATTAAAATTAAACAGACAAATAGACAAACAAAGTTCAGAAAAGTCATCATCAGTGATTATTTCAAGTTAAAAATGTGTCTGTGCAAATGAACCTGTGACTGGAATATGTCCCACACTAGTGCATGTTTTCACTCAGACTGTAACAGCAGCAGATGTGTGTCTGTGCAAATCAACCTACGTTACGTTCTTCCAGCGCTTCGTTTGGTCGTAAGCAGCACGATGACTAAACGTATCGCGGATTCTCAGCTGAGTGGAATTCTTTCAATATCTGCTGGAGTAGACTTCGCTGTTGTAATGTTTCCTATCTTGCTGTGGAGTCCGTAAATAAAGATCGGAGTTCATTCATTTGATACAAGCAAATATTCAGTTACTATAGCAACAACCAACGCTCCACGCTTCACCTAATGCATGTCGCGGCACTATATACAGCTGTAGTGTAGTGTTGTGGCCTCGCTGCGCTTTCTTCGGCTTTCTTCGTGCTCCGGCTTATGGTGACAGACGTTGAACTTATGTTAGGAACGTGCTGCTCCGCATCATCTAACTGAACACCGCTGCCTTCCACCATTATTGTTATTGTGGGCTCACATGTGCGCGGGTGATGGTGAGACTACGCCGCACACAAAAATGCGTCATCATGACGAGGCACTAATCGCCGTAATCGATAAGTGGCAAATATTAATCGATTACAGTTTTTCTGACGATTAATTGCACACGATACGATTTTGCACAAGCCTACTATGGAGGACTTGAAAGTTACAGCTCTGGGATACAAAAGTGTCAGTCAGACCCACAACACTGCCACGCACAACTATTATGACCCTGACAGGGTGTGAGGAAGCTTTGAGCCACTAGATGGTTCAGTGAGTCAGTGTCGTCCATCCAGAGGTGGGATCAGAGCTGTGGGTGTCTCTGGTCCAGAAGCCGTCCAGCAGCAGCCTGTGTGGTGGTCTGCTGGATCAGCTTCTAGTCCTCCACACAGAGTCTTGTCTTCACCATAAAGGCAGGCTCTGTGGGAGTGTCATGGGCCCAGCACAGTCCTGAGGCTGGAGGCAGCTCTAAGAGGCTGTGAGGGGACCTTCCAACCCTCCTGCATGGACCCCCTGCATGGACCCCCTGCTGCTGGCTCTACACCACCCAGGGCTGGTTTCTAATCCTCCTCCTCACTGCTGGAGCATGGATCCACCTCACAGATCAGCTGTCTGCTTTGGACCATATACAGATGTATACACAGCGCCCCCTTCAGTACTACATCTGAACTACAAACCTATCGAACTTTCCATGTACACACAATTAACCCTATAATGTGGCTAAGCAAACTTAATGAGCCCAGTGACCCCACACACTTAAAATGAGTGTAATGATGATGATGTGGACACAGACACCTTAACAACGTCATCACAGTCAGAACACAGCCGAGCCGTCCATAACGAGCCTAACACGCTGCGAGAACTAGCTCCACCTGCCGCCCACCGGGCTAACAGCTAACGGCTAACAGCTAACGGCTAACGGCCGGAGCGAAGGAAGAGCCACAGCCCGCAGAGTGTGTGGACACTTACCGCAGTTTGGAGGAGTCCTCGGTCGGCGGGAGGAGCCTTCGGTTCGGTCCTAGTGGATGAGCTGTCCGGTCTCCGCCTGCTACACCTGTTAGCTACACCTGTTAGCTACACCCGCTGCTGTGTTGGTTTACTCTGAGTACCGGCGGGACCGCTCAGCAGCGCCCCCTGTGGTCACAGATCAGGTCTGTGTCTGGTAAAATCATCATGTTTATTTATTGTCAATGATTACCGCAGCTGACCATGACGTTGATACTATTGATTACCATGCTGTGTTCAGTGACACAGACTTCCCAGCATGCACTGCGACAGGCAGGGAATGTCCACTGTGATGATGAATGTGATGGGTTAATGTCCCAGCAGTAAATAAACACAGGCGCTTCAGAAACACACATTTATTGAAGCCGACAGACATGTGACACAAAGACCACATCTTATGATCGCAGGCGGAGCAGCTCCTCCACCTGTCGTCAGGTACAGAGGGCCTTCCTACAAGCATGTTTCCACTGCTGCACAATGAGGCGACAACACACAGCACAGACACACACAGCAGCTGCTGCAGAGACACATTCTCCTGCTGCGTCCACGTGGCTGACGGATGCCCCTGGTTTTAAATTAAACACACGCACAGATGGACGCTGGCATGGCGGCGTGTGTGTGCAGCGGCTGCAGCTGTGTGACCAGGCTGAGTGAAAGCAGCTCTGACTTAAGGCTAAAAACATTCTTTGGCAAAACAAGAGAAGACTACAGACACACATCCTGCTGGAGGACAGACAGAGGAAGGCAGATGGACACACGTCCTAGAAATGCTCTTTGTTTTACATACTTTGGTCATTGAAAATAAACTCTGCAGCGTTACAAAATACAGCTTTACCATGAGCTAACTGAAGCTCAGGGCTAACCCCTCTGTGCAGCAGCGCCCCCTGCAGGCAGCAGCTCTTTATGATCAGTACAAGCAGGACGGTAAAATGATGAACTATTAAATATGAGAGCTCAGGCTGCAAAGAGGGGTTACAGCCTCTTAGTACTGGATGGTCCAGCAGGTACAGGTGTGTACAGACAGGGGGCGCTACAGCAGCTAACCAGGATCCATCCCCCGAAGAAAGTAGTCCCATATATCCGGTAAAAATGACAGTTACATCATCAGAGGGAACCAATGAGTGCGAAGGTCACATACAGGAAGTGAGAAAGTATCAACAGAGACACTTCCTGTCCACAGCTCCTGTAGAGGGCGCTCTGCAGACAGTCTGACTGATCAGTGATCAGTGATGTCATCAGAGGTCAGTCAGATCCAGTATTGATCATGTATCAGAGCTGAATGTAAACAGACTGATGTCCATCAAACACTAGCTAACAGCTGCTAACAGCTGCTGATTGGTCAGCTCAGATTAGGACTGATGGGACAGGAGGTCCTCCCTCCAGGAGTCCTCACTCTCTATAGGGGCTCTGCTGCTGCTCCAATCATATATATATATATATATATATATATATATATATATATATATATATATATATATATATATATATAGTTCTAGTTATAGAATGAGGATTTTATTTATTAGAAAAGATGTAAAAATCTAAAAACATGAACTATGTGCAGAATTATTGCTTTAAATCCATGAAGCTTTTGTTCGGGCTCCATTCACTCTGTCTGCAGGGCGCCCCCTGTTGGACAGGAGGTTCTCTGGTTCTGAACTTGATAATAAAATGACGTCTGTACCTTTAACGTGAAAGTTGCTGTGTCGGCTGGTGATGTCAGAGCAGCAGTGATTGGACGATCAGGTGACCTCTAACCTCCGTAGAGGTGTGTGCTAACTTCATGAACAGTCACTGGACGGATGGTGTGTGTGCACCCTGAAGCTGCTGACTGGTGGATGCTCCTACAGCTGGGTGGGTCCTCGGCTCTGTGGCTCACCGCCGCCAGGAGGGGGTGCTGCCACCAGGCTTCTCAGGTACACACAGGGATTCCTCCTCCTCTGGGAGCTGGGGCCGGGAGGCGGCGGCGGAGGTGGCAGGGACCCGGGCGGCCTCAGAGATGACATGAGAGGTTGCATCTCCTGCAACACGCCTCCTTCTTCTTCCTCCTCCTCCTCCTTCTCTGTCTTCTCTGGAAAGCAGAAGGAGCCCTGGGACAGCTGAGCTCCGATGGAGGAGGTGCTGCCCACCACGCTGCCTGGTGGCGTGTAAGATGCTGGGCGGGGCGCTCCCAGCCTGGAGAGGGCGCTGACGCGTGGATGGACGGGTTCAGCAGGGGCAGGGGGGGACGACATGCTCTCCAGGGAGGAGATGCTCTGGTTCCAGGCCTGCTGAAGGTCCACCGGGATGATCTTTGTGGCCTCCACGGACACGCATGGTGGTGGAGAGCCTACGCCGCCCTTCCATGGCAAATGGCTGTCTCCACAGGTGGGTGAGGGGTGGGCGGCCGGGGGGCTCTGTCCACCATCAAGAGCTGCAGGGACTGAAGGAGTAAAGGATTAGACACACGCTGCCCCCTGCAGGCCGGATTTATAGCTCTTACAGTATTTATGGTTGAGGATTGTCTCCATGGCAACGGAGCAGTCTCCCTGTTTCACCTGATTTGGGGCGTTCTTTCGGTGTCTCGGCTTTGCGAGCAACAAAGGTGATGCCGACATCTTCGTCCTTCTCTGCTTCTGAGTGCTCGGCCTTTTCCTCCTCCGACTCCACAGGAACCACCACGGGATCTGAGCACACACACACACAGGCTGAGCTAAGCTAAGCTAAGCTAAGCTAAGCTAAGTGGCTGTACAGGACTGAAGTGTGAGGACGTCTGTGTGAATGGATCACTGATCAGGGTTATCAGATGATGGACCTGCGGCCCTCCTGCTGTTACCTTTGTCCTGCCAGCTGACGTTGCGCCTGGGTTTGTCACCGCCCTCCTCTTTGGCGTCAGATCCTCGTCGCTGTAAAAAGCAGGACATAATAAAGTTTGTAATATTAAAAACCGATGTTAGGGATGTTGGAGCATTTTCATAAAGGTCTAAAATGTCCTGGTCTAAAATGTCCTGGTCTAAAATGTCCTGGTCTGGTCTGTGTGCACCCTCTTTTCTTCTATGCGATTATTAAACCTGTGCATTCTGGAAGAAACATCCGCACAAATCACCAGCAGGGGGCGTCTGACCGTCACAGATTCACCCTGCTGCAAAACACAAAACCCAGAACCAGAACCAGAAAAACCACTAAAAACCAGTCTAACCTGGTCTAAATGCAGCTGGTTAAAACAAGTCCAGACCAGAGTAGCACCAGGCTACATCCAGCTTAGGACCAGTCTCCATTCAGGGGATTGTTGTATTGTGTCGGAGGGTGTGTGTGTCAGCGGTGTGTGTGTGTGTGTGTCTGTGTGTGTGTCAGCGGTGTGTGTGTGTGTGTGTTGTCTGTGTGCGTGTCAGCGGTGTGTGTGTGTCTGTGTGTGTGTCAGCGGTGTGTGTGTCTGTGTGCGTGTCAGCGGTGTGTGTGTGTGTGTGTCTGTGTGTGTGTCAGCGGTGTGTGTGTCTGTGTGTTGTCTGTGTGTGTGTGTGTCCATGTGTGTGTCTCCATGTGTGTGTCTGTGTGTGTGTGTCAGCGGTGTGTGTTGTCTGTGTGTGTGTGTGTGTGTGTTGTCTGTGTGTGTGTGTGTCCGCGGTGTGTGTGTGTCTGTGTGTTGTCTGTGTGTGTGTCCACGGTGTGTGTGTGTGTCTGTGTGTGTGTGTGTGTTGTCTGTGTGTGTGTGTGTGTCCGTGGTGTGTGTGTGTGTGTGTGTGTGTTTGTTGTCTGTGTGTGTGTCTGTGTGTGTCTGTGTGTGTCTGTGTCTGTGTGTGTGTCTGTGTGTTGTCTGTGTGTGTGTCTGTGTGTGTCTGTGTCTGTGTGTGTGTCTGTGTGTTGTCTGTGTGTGTGTGTGTTGTCTGTGTGTGTGTGTGTGTGTGTGTCTGTGTGTGTCTGTGTTGTCTGTGTGTGTGTGTGTGTGTGTCTGTGTGTGTCTGTGTGTGTGTCTGTGTGTCTGTGTGTGTTGTCTGTGTGTGTCGGTGTGTGTCTGTCTGTGTGTGTCTGTGTGTGTGTCTGTGTGTTGTCTGTGTGTGTGTGTGTTGTCTGTGTGTGTGTCTGTGTGTGTGTGTGTCTGTGTGTGTCTGTGTGTGTGTCTGTGTGTGTCTGTGTGTGTGTCTGTGTGTCTGTGTGTGTTGTCTGTGTGTGTCGGTGTGTGTCTGTCTGTGTGTGTCTGTGTGTGTGTCTGTGTGTGTGTCTGTGTGTGTCTGTCTGTCTGTCTGTGTGTGTCTGTGTGTGTGTCTGTGTGTGTCTGTGTGTGTGTCTGTGTGTGTCTGTGTGTGTGTCTGTGTGTGTCTGTGTGTGTCCTCCTGACCTTCTTCAGGCTGCGCTCCTTCTTGTGCCGCTTGTGTCGGGTGGACTTGAAGGTCTCCATGCGGCTCCTCATGTTCCTCTGGAACACCTCGCGGTCCTGACGCTCCTGCTCCCCCAGAGGCATGAAGTGTCGGCTGTAGTGGGACTGGTACTGAACACACACACACACACATCAGAACACACACTCTTTTGGGACCTGTGGAACCTGCAGTGGGTCGTACCCGTCTGCGGGGTTTGTAGAGGTTTCCGGCGAGGACGTGGTGTGTCTCCATGTCCTCCTCCACTTTGGCTCCAGGGACATTATCGATGACCTGCAGGTCCAGACACACCCCGCTGCCATTCTCTCGCCTGGAACACACACACAGGCTCAGAACATCCTGCACTGTCTGTGATTGGAGGCTGGTGGTCATGTGACTCACAGGTAGTTGGTGACATTGGTGACTTCAGGAAAGGACGCTCTGCTGGCCATCGAGGGCAGAGACAGTCTGGCTGACGTCAGGACGTTGCCGCCCTGCGCACAAACACACACAGCTCAGGTAAAGGTGAGGTGTGCCCTCAGCACCTCCATCCAACCACATCCGTTCAGTCACAGCGCCCTCTGGTGTTCGCAGTGATGATGATGAGAGCTAACATGAGGTCCACTGAGGAATAGAGGCAGCGTGACAGGGAGACAACACCTCTCTGCTCCAGGTGAAGTAGAAGACAAACTCCTGCCTACATCTCCCATCATCCCCCACACCCCCCCAGTACCTGGTCGATGACACTGATGGCGTCCCTGATGTTCCCATCATCCCCCTCACCCCCCCCAGTACCTGGTCGATGACACTGATGGCGTCCCTGATGTTGATCTTCTGATAGGCCTCCCACAGCTCGCTCTTCCTGTACACAGACTTCCTGAGCAGCAGCTTACTCAGGTAGTTCTTATCAAACTGCTCCCACCTGGACACACACAACCAGAGACACACACAGACAGACACACAACCAGAGACACACACACAACCAGAGACACACACAGACACACACAGAGACACACAACCAGAGACACACACACACACAGAGACACACACACAACCAGAGACACACACAGACACACAATCAGAGACACACACAGACACACAACCAGAGACACACACAGACACACACAGAGACACACACAGAGACACACAACCAGAGACACACACACAACCAGAGACACACACAGACACACACAGAGACACACAACCAGAGACACACACACACACAGAGACACACACACAACCAGAGACACACACAGACACACAATCAGAGACACACACAGACACACAACCAGAGACACACACAGACACACACAGAGACACACAACCAGAGACACACACACACACAGAGACACACACACAACCAGAGACACACACAGACACACACAGGTGTAAGGGTATGTATGTTGTTGTTGTGGCATGGTGACATCAGAAGGACTCACTTGTCCCTCCAGTGGTGATACCCCTGCAGTCCTGCAATGTCCTCCACTGCAGTCAGGATGTGGTCAAAGGCCTAACACACACACACACAAACACACACACACAAACATACACACAGACACACACATGGAGACACACACACGGACACACAGACACACACAGACACATGGACGCACACACAGACACATGGAGACACAGACACAGACACACACACACAGACACACACAGACACATGGAGACACACACAGACACACACACGACACACACACACAGACACACACACACAGACACACACAGACACACACACACAGACACACACACACACACACACAGACACACAGACACAGACACAGACACACACAGACACACACAGACTCGCGGTCAGACTGTGTCATATAGTCTACAGCAGTCTACAGCAGTACAGTAGAAGAAGGCTGGTCACCCTCTCGTGGATCTCCTCATTGATGGTGGGCTTCCTGTTGGTGGATCGAGGGACTTTGAGCCACTTCACCAGCGGTTTGATGGTCAGACCCTGATGAAGACGACAAGGTCACATTTAAGTGGCTGATGTCACTTCCTGTCTGTCCTTCACCCGCTTCAAGGAGCAGCTCGTGAACACCTCCTACCTGGAACATGACGGTGAAGAAGACGACCACAATCGTCGTGGCGACAAAGTAGTCCTTCGCTTTGACCTGCTCACCATCCAGAAGCACCACCAAAGCAAATGCTACTGCTCCCCGCAGACCACCGTATGACATCACTACCTGGTCGATCTTCTCCAGTGGAATCAGCCGGAAGCGGTTCAGGACCCAGGTCTGACCGATCACACCTGGAGAGCAGCAGACAAAGAGTCGGACCTCTGTGAGCAGGGGGCATCATACCAAAGTGGGGGGGGGGGGTTACACTGACCCATAGCTCTGAAGACAAAGATGAAGACGAGGGTGCAGGACACCAGGCCTGTGTCCCAGGCCCATTTGGACTTGTCCACAGCAGAAATCCCCAGGAAAATGAAGATGATGGTCTCTGCAATGCTGGCTAGGGTCTTCATTGTGTATTTCACTGTGGTCCGAGACTTCTGGGAAATGTTGGCCTCCACGTACTTATTGGCTCCGATGCCACAGAAGGTCATCCTGAGGATACAGGGGGCGGGGCGGGAGGGACACTGTGATACTTAAGAACACAACAGCCACTGGTCACAGGGAGTGGACAGACTCACGATAAGATGGCCGACAATGAGAAGAGCTCAGCTGTCAGGTACGCCAGGTAGACCAGCAGGAAGACGAAGAGCGGCTCAATGATCCGAACCTTCTTTGTGAAGCGAGTGATGAAGCCGAGAATGACGGCAAAGACCAAACCAACCAGAGTCCCCCCGATACTGACGATGAGGAAGGAGGCTGAGGAGGAGGACGAAGAGGAGGGGGGGCGAGGAAGAGGGGAGGGGAGAGACAGATGGAGTAGCAGTGAGTTCCAGAAGTTGTCCTCTCCTCGGTGTCTCTGTGTGTGTCTCTGTGTGTCTCTGTGTGTGTGTGTCTGTCTCTGTGTCTGTGTGTCTCTGTGTGTCTCTGTGTCTGTGTGTCTCTGTGTCTGTCTCTGTGTCTGTCTCTGTGTGTCTCTGTGTGTCTCTGTGTGTGTCTCTGTGTGTGTGTTTCTGTGTGTGTCTCTGTGTGTGTGTGTCTGTCTCTGTGTCTGTGTGTGTCTCTGTGTGTGTCTCTGTGTGTGTGTGTCTGTCTCTGTGTCTGTGTGTGTCTCTGTGTGTGTCTCTGTGTCTGTGTTTCTGTGTGTGTCTCTGTGTGTTTGTGTCTGTCTCTGTGTCTGTCTCTGTGTGTGTCTGTGTGTGTGTCTCTGTGTGTGTCTCTGTGTGTCTCTGTGTGTGTCTGTGTGTGTCTCTGTGTGTGTCTCTGTGTGTGTGTGTCTCTGTGTGTCTCTGTGTGTCTCTGTGTGTGTCTGTGTGTGTCTCTGTGTGTGTGTGTCTCTGTGTCTGTCTCTGTGTCTGTCTCTGTGTCTGTGTGTCTCTGTGTGTCTCTGTGTGTGTCTCTGTGTGTGTGTTTCTGTGTGTGTCTCTGTGTGTGTGTGTCTGTCTCTGTGTCTGTGTGTCTCTGTGTGTCTCTGTGTCTGTGTGTCTCTGTGTCTGTCTCTGTGTCTGTCTCTGTGTCTGTGTGTCTCTGTGTGTGTGTGTCTGTCTCTGTGTCTGCGTGTGTCTCTGTGTGTGTGTTTCTGTGTGTGTCTCTGTGTGTGTGTGTCTGTCTCTGTGTCTGTCTCTGTGTGTGTCTGTGTGTGTGTCTCTGTGTGTCTCTGTGTGTGTCTCTGTGTGTGTCTCTGTGTCTGTGTTTCTGTGTGTGTCTCTGTGTGTGTGTGTCTGTCTCTGTGTCTGTCTCTGTGTGTGTCTGTGTGTGTGTCTCTGTGTGTCTCTGTGTGTGTCTCTGTGTGTCTCTGTGTGTGTCTCTGTGTGTCTCTGTGTGTGTCTCTGTGTGTGTGTGTCTCTGTGTGTCTCTGTGTGTCTCTGTGTGTGTCTGTGTGTGTCTCTGTGTGTGTCTCTGTGTGTGTGTGTCTCTGTGTGTCTCTGTGTGTGTCTGTGTCTGTCTCTGTGTCTGTGTGTGTCTCTGTGTGTCTCTGTGTGTGTCTCTGTGTGTCTCTGTGTGTGTCTCTGTGTGTCTCTGTGTGTCTCTGTGTGTGTCTGTGGACTCACCGATTCCTTTGAAGTAGTCGGCCGTCTGGACGTTTTCTGGTCCGACCTCCACAAAGGAAATGTAGACTTTATATAACACCTGCAGGACAGAGACATGCGTCAGAGCCTGTCCACTTCCTGTCCACAGGTCATGTAGAGGGCGCTCTGTAGACAGTCTGACGGTCCTCTGGTCTTTCTGACAGCTGAAGCCGAGTTAGCCCATAAAACACTAGCATGCTGCTAACGGCTGCTGATTGGTCAGCTCAGAATGGGGCAGTAACACTGGTGCTGCTGTGAGTCGCTGGTAAACCCAGAGTTTTCCCACGCGCTCTGTTTTTCTTCTGGGATTAGTTCAGAGTGCTGCTGAGGATTAAAGCTGCTCCATTAATCAGCTGATTAATCTCTGACCTGTTACTGAGTGAACCCGGAGCTCTGTGGTCCATCCTGACCGTCCCTGCAAACACACACTGACCCTCCACTGCTGACACACAACGACACACACACACAGGTCATTCTCCACATTATAAGCCTCTGTTGCCGTAGCAACACAGAAACAGGATGCTGTGTGTGTGCCTCTTCCTGTGTCATGTGTTCCTGTTGTTTAACATGTGTTGTGAGGACTCCATAATGTAAATATAATGTGGTCACTGCCTGTCTTCCGTCCCCCTAACCGCCGCCAATCAGCATCGAGCCCCGCCCCAGGCGCTGTGCGTGTGTGTCTCACCACGGTGACGGCATCGTTCAGCAGCGACTCTCCGAACACAATGATGAAGAGCATTTCATTAACATGAACCTCCTCAAAGACCGCCAGCACCGCCACAGGGTCCACGGCCGAGATCAGTGCGCCGAACAACAGGAAGTCCATCAGGTCGGCCTGCACGCGCTCATCTACACACACACAATAATCAATCAATGAGGTAACAGTGGATACAATAACAAAGCCCCTGACCTTTGACCTGGTCCCTGACCTTTGACCCCGTCACTGACCTATGACCCCGAGCAGCTTGGCGGCGTACAGGCAGAAGCCGGTGCAGAAGGCGTTCCACAGCGTCCCGACCACAGCGTAGGTCAGGATGGCGCCCAGGTTGTCGAAGAAGAGACGCGCCGGCATGAAGTATCCGGCGTCGCCCACAATGGTCGGCAGCAGGAAGAGGAAAAAGAGGGCGGGGTCCAGCTGGTACAGCTGCTTCTTATTGGCTATGAGGACAATGCCGCCCAGAACCAGACCCAGCAGGATCAGCATGCAGCTCTCAGGAACCACAGTGGTGAACCGCTGAGAGAAATGGAACACTGCGGGGAGAGAGGGAGCAGTCAGATAAATGGAACCAGACCTCCTCCAAGTCCTCTTCCTGTTCTACAGCACCTGCTCGCTCTGACCGGTGCTGAGTCATGATTCATCTTTCAGGGTCAGGAGACTGGAGAAGTGATGAGTCATATCATCTCTCTGCTCTGATTGGTCCATATGTTTCAGATGCTGTGTGTGTGCGCGTTGTGTTTGTGTGGCCTTGGACACACAGACACACACATGAGGGATGCACCTCATAAATCACCACAATGAACAAACATCAAAGGACCGCCTGTTTCCACCATGATTCATTTAGAGAGAGCTCTGCTGCTCCAACCAGACACAGGATGTCAGGGGCCCCATCCTGCCAGGGGCCCCATCCTGTCAGGGGCCTCAGCCTGTCAGGGGCCCCTGAACTACAGGAGCCTCAGCCTGTCAGGGGCCCCTGAATTACAGGAGCCTCAGCCTGTCAGGGGCCCCAGCCTGTCAGGAGCCCCTGAATTACAGGAGCCTCAGTCTGTCAGGAGCCTCAGCCTGTCAGGAGCCCCTGAATTACAGGAGCCTCAGTCTGTCAGGGGCCCCATCCTGCCAGGGGCCCCAGCCTGTCAGGAGCCTCAGTCTGTCAGGGGCCCCTGAATTACAGGAGCCTCAGTCTGTCAGGAGCCTCAGCCTGTCAGGAGCCCCATCCTGTCAGGGGCCCCATCCTGCCAGGGGCCCCAGCCTGTCAGGAGCCTCAGTCTGTCAGGGGCCCCTGAATTACAGGAGCCTCAGCCTGACAGGAGCCTCAGCCTGTCAGGGGCCCCAGTCTGTCAGGAGCCTCAGCCTGTCAGGGGCCCCAGCTAGTCAGGGGCCCCAGCCTGTCAGGGGCCTCAGCCTGTCAGGGGCCCCAGTCTGTCAGGGGCCTCAGCCTGACAGGAGCCTCAGCCTGTCAGGGCCGATATATTGCTGATTTCATGTGATCACAAAATCAGGAAAAACTGGAGGGACAGTTAAACTACACCAGGAAGCTAACAAGCTAGCATTAGCATTCAGAGGCCATTGAACAGCTGAGTGAATCAGTTTGAACACAGTAAATATTCTGAGTCTAAAACCTCCCACACACCACATGGAGAGAACAGCAGCATGGAGGACAACATGAAGCTCAGGCATGTCCAGACCAACTGCAACACTGATTCATCTGCAACACACACACACAGTGTGGGTCTGTGTGTCTGCTGCTCTTTTCTAAGAGGGACTATTTCCAGCAGCGGAGGGATCCACACTGAGACAGACGCACTGTGTGTGTTGAGCAGACATGCTGCTGTGAACAGACATCTGGATTCAGACAGGCGCACTGTGTGTGTGTGTCTGAGCAGCATGTATACAGCAGGTTATTGTCCGGCAGCGTGACTCACCAGCGTGTGTGTGTCTTTGTGTGTCTGTCTGTAAGCAAACAGTGTGTTGCTGGGACAGATCCATTCAGATGACTGGGATCATCAGATCATCATATTTAATCATTACCTTTTATTAATGTCATCAATCATTAACCGTGTACAGGCTGAAGTCGCTGCTTCATCAGGACACGTCTCTGTCACTCAGTCTGTTTCCATGCCAACCAGAAACCTCACAAACCTACAGAGCTGAAGCAGGCCGCTGGAGCTGTTGGAGTCCTTGAACAAGTCCAGCTGCCCCGCTTCAAGCTCCAAGGAACGACCTGAAGGACGGAGGGTCTTCACCCACATAATGACACCCAGAGGTCTGAGATCACCTGCAGCCCTGTGAGACAGATCCCCTCATCATCTAACCCCAGGAGGAGATGAGGCGCCTCCTGTCCTGTGTGTCCCTGCAGGGCCACACAGGTAAGAGGACAGCGTCTTCATCCTGCTGACAGGTGAGGACAGGACCACGGCAGGCTGTGCTCTGTAACACACACAGGCCTGTCCCCCACAGGGGACACTGGACACATCCTCCCAGAGACCAAACCCTCTTCCACAGCAGGCCCCTGTTCTCCAGAACGGCTGATTTCAGGCGGAGCCTCACAATCAAAAACACTTCTCACATGTCGCTGGTTTGTCGATGAACTGATCAATAATCAATGAAAATAATCACACTGTTCAATCAGGAGCCCAACAGTAACCGCTCCACACACACACACACACACACACACACTTACGGATCTTAGCCACGCTGGCCACCAGTAGCCAGATGGCGATGATGTATGGAGTCTGGACGTAGCTCCACTCCCACTGGACCACCCGGTACCCGCCGCCGTGATGCTCCCC
>NC_041024.1:384713-397384 GCF_900634625.1 Parambassis ranga
TGAGAAGGACTCACTCTGCCCAGACCTGAGGAACAGAACCAGGTTCAGGATCACTGAAGTCCAGCACAGCAGACCTGAGTTCTGAGAAAACCTGAGTTCTTTCCAGAAAGGTTTGCGTTCTGACTGGTTCTAAGATGGGTTCTGGTTCTTACTGCGGACAGCTCGGGAGCGCCTCGGGCCTCTCTGCTCAGCGCTCAGGTTGCTGCTGATCAGCAGGTTCTTCATGTTCTCGTGCTCCTCTTCCTGATCTGGCCCCACCTCTGCCGCCATGGTGACAGGAGAGGGGCTGTCCTGACGAGGCACCGCCCCTGAGAATTTCTCTGTCTGAGGGGAGAACAGGAAATAGATGTGATCAGAACATGATGGTGCTGCTGATCACACAGGAGTCTGATTGGACGGTCACCTCGGTGATCATCTTTCCTCGCGTCTTGGTTCGCTCTCGGTGAGCGGCTCGCTTCCGTTTGAGTGTGAGGACTCGCTCTCTGGTGGTTCGATACTCCAGAGCGAACTCGCTGATAATACGACAGAAACTCGTCACCTTGATGTCCCTGACGGACGAGGACGGCTGACCCAGGAACAGCAGGAAGGAGTGGAACCTGCAGGAGGACAAATCCAAAGTGTGTGGGAGCCTCACACAGCAGACTTGGTGTGTGTGTGTGTGTGTGTGTGAGACCTGTTGATGACTCTCCTGTGGACGACCTTCAGGATGATGATCCTCTGCGTGCAGTCCTTCAGGAAGTCTGTCATCTTGTTCTTCAGCACTGCTTTGGTTTCGTGTTTGGCCACCACCTTCAGATTGTCCCATGATGCTTTGCAGCGTTTCTCCAGCTGCACCAGGTTCTCAGACAGCAGCTCAAAGTCCACCTGAAAACATCACAGCGTTGGCGGCTTCAGAGCTGAAGGAGCAGAGCAGGAGAGGAGCAGAGGAGGACTGTACCTTGGCTGAGCGGGTGATGGCGGGGACCTCCGAGTACACATCAGAGGATTCTGGGTAACTTTCTGTCACCAGGCTGCAG
The DNA here is from genome assembly GCF_900634625.1 of Parambassis ranga. Classification (NCBI taxonomy): domain Eukaryota; kingdom Metazoa; phylum Chordata; class Actinopteri; family Ambassidae; genus Parambassis; species Parambassis ranga. The sequence goes on from NC_041024.1 coordinate 385,730, forward strand.
GTGTGATGCAGCAGAGACTGACGGTGGACTGTATCCTTCACCTCTGCCACCTTCTCCAGGTAACCCAGCTCAAAGCCTTTGGCCTGAACACACACAGACACACACACACACTGAGTCTTTAATCTGTGTTTGAAGGAACAACTTCACCCACTGATCCAGATAAAGTCTGAGTGTACAAACAGATTCTTATCTTCCTCACTGCTGATGAGTTTGTGTGTGTGTGTGTGTGTGTGTGTAGCGTCTGTCCTTACATTGGAGCTGTTCAGGAAGTTTCCGATGGCGAGCAGCGTGGCCAGGATCCTCCTGAAGGTCTGATTGGATGCCAGCTGCTCCATGCCGAGCTTCAGGTCGAACAGCGGCTCTGCGATCTCCTGCAGGGGGCGACACACTGCGTTCACTGACTGCTCTGCCTGCTCTGACACTGACCCACCTGCTAACCGTTTACCTTCTCCAAAGACTCGTAGTTGAGTTTAAAGGCCCAGAGCTGGAGGCGGGGGGTCAGGGCACTGATGGAGGCCAGGCTGAACAGGAACTGCTCCGCGGTGCCCAGCGGGATGTCGGGATTGGCCAGCTGAGCCTCCTGGATCTTCTGCTTCTCCTCCTCTGTGGGCGTCATCGTCAGGATTTTCTGCTCAGGATAGAAAGTTGCTTTAAAAAGATCGAACACGGCTGCATCTGAACACCGACAGGAAGTGGCGCTCACCTCGATCCCCTCCTTGCTGATGGCGAACTCGTCAAAGTTTAGGATGGCGGTCTTGATGACATGGACAGCTGGCAGGACAGTCATTCCGATGTTGATGGCGTTGCTCCTCTTTGAGTCCAGAACCAGAATCTCAGACTTTTTGCTTTCAGGTCCTTTCTGCAGGGAAAACAAACATTAAAAACTGTCGGCCATGTTTTTGTCAGAGCCACACAGGAAGCGCCTCAGTTTTAACTCTAACAGGCAGCCAGGCCTCCTACATTAACACAAACAGTTCATCCTCACAGTCAGGAAAAACAAGGAGGATCATCCGACCTGTAACTGACGGTCCCTGAATGCATCACGGAATCTGAGCATCAAACGTTTCATCAAGTCTCTTTATTACACGAGTGAGAAACAAAGAGTCCACTCCAACCAGACTCAGTAAGAACTGAAAGTCCTGTCCCCCTCAGCAGGACGCCATGATGGCGTCACTGTGAGCAGCAGTCACATGACCAACACTCAGAGGGTCAGCTGATCTCTGTCTGAACACCTGAGTGATTCTAAACACACACTCTGACTGCAGACAGGATGGAGCTGACCAATCAGAGCACACGGACTGATCATGTGACGGGACATGTCACGTAACCGATGCTACATGTGTCAATATAATCTAATCATTTCTATCACGGACTCTAAAGGAGCCATCATGGATGTGTGTAGTTCTCTGGTCTGAGGTCTGAATCTCACAGCGTGTGAGCACCCTCTGGTGGACAAACACTGTAACTGTTGCTGCGACCTCTTCAGCTCCTCCTTCCTACTCACACACAGGACCAGTTACCTTGGCGACAGGCAGGTCTTTGGCTTTGGACTCAAACAGGTGCTCGAGACGGGTCGTGTCCACCGCCACCTTGTCCAGAGACGCCCACACCGTGCCCCGCCCGAAGCGGCACTTCTGAGGCCCGTCGGCGTGCTTCAGCTCCCTCCAGAACAACTTCACCGTCTTCTTCTTCTTTGGAGAGAACGGCGCTAAGGACGCAGAGAGAGGAGGGGGTGGAGGGGGCGGAGCTCCTGGAAGAGGAGGGGGGGGTGGAGTGGGCGGAGCACCTGGAAGAGGAGGAGGGGGTGGAGGGGGCGGAGCACCTGGAAGAGGAGGAGGGGGGGGAGGGGCAGGAGCTCCAGAAGGAGGGGGGGGAGGAGGAATAGGGGGGAGGCTAGAGAAGGACAAGGATGAGGATGTGGAGTCAAGGGAGTCCATGTCCAGGACATCGATGTCCTCCTCATCTAGCAGGTCAGAGAAGTCCAGGTCTTTGATGCGCAGCGCGGCGGCACTTGGCTGCAGCTGGTCCCAGGCGTCGGCGGGGACCCCAGGGCCCAGAGGGGTCATCTGTGTGGTCTCCAGTCGGCGGGCGTGGGTCTCCACGTCAATGCTGCTCTGCTGCCGGAGGTGCCGGTTCTAAGGGTGAGACCATCAGAGACAGGTTCAGAGACAGGTTCAGAGACAGGTTCAGAGACAGGTTCAGGCGGAAGCCTTCGCTGTGAGGTCATATGACTCCTGACCTGCCGTTCTTCAGCCAGGCGGGCGAGAGCTGCCTGGGCGGAACCTTCCAGACCTTCCAGCTCCGCCCTGCGGGAGGCGCTGTGCTCCCTGGAGGCCGTGGACTCTGCTGAGTGCGCTCCGAAGCTGGAGACGTGTTCCAACACACGACTGCGCCCAACCAGGTCGTCCACTGAGAGGACAGGAGAGAAGCAGACTCAGACCACGTCCACCAGCAGCAGAAACCACTTCAGTCTCTCTCTCACCGGCCATGAAGCCGCCTGCTGCTTCTTCTTCGGTGGTGTCAGGAGCAGCAGCGGTCGGGCTCAGCGCTGCTGTGGCAGACGTCTTCGAGTACAGCATGTCCAGCAGGAACTTCCTGTCATTGGACAGCATGCTGCACTGCCGCTGCACAGGGGCTGCTGCAGGTGTGGACACATGTCAGAGACACACAGACAGACACACACACACAGACACATGTCAGAGACACACACACAGACACACACACACACACACACGTCAGAGACACACACACAGACACATGTCAGAGACACACACAGGCACACACACAGACACATGTCAGAGACACACACAGACACTCACAGACACACACAGACACACACACAGACACACACAGACACAGACACACACACACAGACACAGACACACACACACACAGACACAGGTCAGAGACACACACACAGACACACACACACACATGTCAGAGACACACACACAGACACATGTCAGAGACACACACACAGACACACACACACACACATGTCAGAGACACACACACAGACACATGTCAGAGACACACACACAGACACACACACACAGACACATGTCAGAGACACACACACAGACACATGTCAGAGACACACACAGGCACAGACACATGTCAGAGACACACACAGACACTCACAGACACACACAGACACACACACAGACACACACAGACACACACACACAGACACAGACACACACACACACAGACACAGGTCAGAGACACACACACAGACACACACACACACACATGTCAGAGACACACACACAGACACATGTCAGAGACACACACACACAGACACACACACATGTCAGAGACACACACACAGACACATGTCAGAGACACACACACAGACACATGTCAGAGACACACACACAGACACATGTCAGAGACACACACAGACACACACACAGACACATGTCAGAGACACACACAGACACACACACAGACACAGGTCAGAGACACACACACAGACACACACACACACACATGTCAGAGACACACACACAGACACATGTCAGAGACACACACACAGACACACACACACAGACACATGTCAGAGACACACACACAGACACATGTCAGAGACACACACAGGCACACACACAGACACATGTCAGAGACACACACAGACACTCACAGACACACACAGACACACACACAGACACACACAGACACAGACACACACACACAGACACAGACACACACACACACAGACACAGGTCAGAGACACACACACAGACACACACACACACACGTCAGAGACACACACACAGACACATGTCAGAGACACACACACAGACACACACACATGTCAGAGACACACACACAGACACATGTCAGAGACACACACACAGACACACACACACAGACACATGTCAGAGACACACACACAGACACATGTCAGAGACACACACACAGACACATGTCAGAGACACACACAGACACACACACAGACACACACACACACACACAGACACACACACACACACAGACACACACACACACAGACACACACACAGACACACACACAGACACATGTCAGAGACACACACAGACACACACACACACACATGTCAGAGACACACACACAGACACATGTCAGAGACACACACACAGACACACACACACAGACACATGTCAGAGACACACACACAGACACATGTCAGAGACACACACAGGCACACACACAGACACATGTCAGAGACACACACAGACACTCACAGACACACACAGACACACACACAGACACACACAGACACAGACACACACACACAGACACAGACACACACACACACAGACACAGGTCAGAGACACACACACAGACACACACACACACACATGTCAGAGACACACACACAGACACATGTCAGAGACACACACACAGACACACACACATGTCAGAGACACACACACAGACACATGTCAGAGACACACACACAGACACACACACACAGACACACACACACACACAGACAGACACACACACACACACACAGACACACACACACACAGACACACACAGACACACACAGACACACACAGACACACACACACACACACAGACACACACACACACAGACACACACACACACACAGACACACACAGGCCCTGGGACACTAACCTGGGTCATTCTGGAGCCCTGAGTGTCCGTTTGTGTCCAAACTGCTGGAACCTGAACACACACAGTAAAGTGAATGTCGTCATGCAGCTGACACAAACACACACAGCAGCAAACACAACCTCTGCAGGGCGAGGACACAGCAGCGTCCAGACCAACGACCGCGGTGACTGACCAATCAGACTTAGACTCAGCTGTGAAATGAGTGTCAGTGTGTCACGTGTGTGTTTTTACCAGGCTGGGACTCTGCTGCTGCACTGCTGCCCTGCTCTGCTGCTGGGCTGGGAGTTATGACATCATCAGACGAGGACAGCCTGGACTGACTGAGGTGTTTACTCCTCCTCCTCTTCTCCCACTGTGTGGCTGCCAGGCTGCGTAGGAAGGCGTCTCTGCAGGGACAACAGGACACCAGGTAAGACAGAGCCAGCATGGCCGCCACACAGCTGACGGGCGTCTCCTTCACATGAGCTCAGAGACACAGCGAAGAAGACCTGAGACACAGTCTGAACACCAGGTGTGATGATGAGGATGAAGCAAATATGGCTGACAGCAGGAAGTGAGTTTAGATTATCTGTGAATCATCTTTGTCTGTAGAACCAAACCAGGCAGATTAAACCCCAGAGATTAGACTCCACCCACTGAGACCCACACTCTGAGGAGCCGCCAGCCCGCCACCAGCAACACACACACAGACACACAGACACACACAGAGACACACAGACACAGAGACACACACACACACACAGACACAGAGACACACACACACACACAGACACACAGAGACCCACACTCTGAGGAGCCGCCAGCCCCGCCACCAGCAACACACACACAGAGACACACACAGACACACACAGAGACACACAGACACACACACAGAGACAGACACACAGAGACACACACACAGAGACACACACACAGACAGACACACAGACACACACACACACACACACACACAGACACACACACAGAGAAACACACACACAGAAACACACACACACACAGACACACACACACAGACACACACACAGACACACACACAGAGAAACACACACACAGAAACACACACACACACAGACACACACACACACACACACACACCATCTTGGCAGCACCTGACCACCTCGTCAGTCCAAACATGGGCAAAGAGTCTGAGTGAGGCAGGTGTGTTCATGTCTGCCCTGTGGGGACTGACTGGAGGCAGCCTCTAGTGGACTCTGGAGGAACTACAGTTTTGGACTGTGTGTGACTATAGTTTCAGATTAAAGGCTGTGCTGTGTGGAGGTGTGGGAGGTGGAGCTGCTCCCAGAAAGCAGGTCACATCCTGGTCCTCTGTCTGAGCCCAAACCAGGCCAGACAGTCACAGCCGATCCACAGAGGGACGTCCTGCTGTAGCTACACCCAGGAGCTACATCCAGGAGCACCACCCAGGAGCACCGCACCAGAGCACCACACCAGAGCACCACCCAGGAGCACCACCCAGGAGCACCACACCAGAGCACCACACCAGAGCACCATCCAGGAGCACCACCCAGGAGCACCACACCAGAGCACCACACCAGGAGCACCACACCAGAGCACCATCCAGGAGCACCACCCAGGAGCACCACACCAGAGCACCATCCAGGAGCACCACCCAGGAGCACCACACCAGAGCACCACACCAGGAGCACCACACCAGAGCACCACACCAGAGCACCACACCAGAGCACCATCCAGGAGCACCACCCAGGAGCACCACACCAGAGCACCACACCAGGAGCACCACCCAGGAGCACCACCCAGGCCTGCTCCTATAGGCTGCCGTGTGATCTTCTGTAGTAACACACCACCCAGCCTGAAAACACACACACACACAGAAGCAGTGGAGCCCCTCCCTGTAGCTCCCAGCATGCAGTGGGGCTGCAGCAGTACTTACTTAAACTTCCTCAGAACCGGCTTGTCCAGATTTACATTACAGTCATCTGAGCTGCAGAGACACAACGCATGTCTGAGCAGGACACACACCCACACACAGACAGACACACACACACACTCATCTTAAGAAATATGTCAACAACACAACCTGGTTGTGACAGGTGTTAATGAACTCTGACCTAAAAAATATCACCAGACTGACAACACACACACACAGACACACACAGGAGGAGGAGGAGGAGGAGGAGGAGGAGGAGGAGGAAGAGGAGGAATGTACTCACCACAAAAGCTCTTCAGCCTCCCCAGAGCTGGGGGAGGAATGGGGGAGAAGAAAAGAAGAATTTTGGAAAAAGAAAAAGAAAAACAACATTATAACGTGGAGAGAGAGGGGCGAGAGTCATGGTGTTAAACAGAGAGAGAGAGTCTGTCCAATCACAGATCAGACACAGAGAGCTGCAGGATCAATACAGCATCTATCCACCTGTCTATGATCGGATCTGAATGATACACGAAGAGCAGAGAGGAAACTGATCCAGGATCAATCAGCTGATGGTCAATGCTACAAAGAGTCAGAGGTGACGCAGAAATGACCAAAATAATCTAAAAGGATTCAGAAATAATCCAGAAAACACAGATTATCAAAAAACTGGCTTCTTACTGTTGCCACGGTTACAAACTGGACTTACTTTAAACTGGTTTTAGTCTCTGTCCTGCTGCTGGGCTGCTCCGGGTTCAACTGAAGAGAGGGATCTGAGGAGGAGCTGTTCACACAGAGACACACAGACACACACAGAGACACACACAGAGACACACACAGACACACACAGAGACACACACAGAGACACACACAGAGACACAGACAGAGACACAGACAGACAGAGACACACACAGAGACACAGAGAGACACACACAGAGACACATACAGAGACACAGAGAGACACACAGAGAGACACACAGAGAGACACACACAGAGACACACACAGAGACACACAGAGACACACAGAGACACACACAGAGACACAGACAGACAGGGACACACAGAGAGACACACAGAGAGACACACACAGAGACACACACAGAGACACAGACAGACAGAGACACACAGAGACACACACAGAGACACACACAGAGACACAGACAGACAGGGACACACAGAGAGACACACAGAGAGACACACACAGAGACACACAGACAGAGACACAGACAGACACAGGAAGAAACTGAGTGAGGTTCTGAGGTTCTGGTTTTCAGTTGTCTGCCAGTTCATTGTGTGTGTGTGTAAACAGTAGTTAGAGGCAGTGACTGTGGCTGTGGTGAGCAGTGCGGCCTGCAGGGGGCGCCCTCAGGCCATCCTCACAGCAGACAGACAGGTCGGTCTCGGTGTTACAGACCTGCCGGCGGCTGGAGGCTCCTCTGAGATGGAGCTGGATTTGGAGAAGAGACGGGACTTCCTGCTCAGACCCAGAGCCGTCATGTGGTGACTGAGGAAAGAGCGACTCCTAGTGGTCGAGACGCACCACAGCAGACAGACAGAGAGAGAGAGGGAAACACCGCTGGTTAAATGAGAGACAGTGAACCAAGACCAGGACACCCAGAGTGAGAGCAGAGGAGGAGGAGGAGCCTGTGGGGTGATGAGAGGAGGAGGAGCCTGAGGGGCACAGCTCCTGGGGAGGCGGAGCTCTGACGAGGAGCAGCTGCACGTTTCATCTGAATCAGTGTTTTTATTGTGATAAACCAGAAGCAGCTAAATCGATCAACTTACGGGCTGGGCGGAGCCTTCACCTCCTGCTCTGGGGTCACGCTGCCATTGGGCACCGTGTCGGGGGGCAGCGGAGACCCTCTCTGGGATCCGGACCGGCTGGAGGCCGAGCTCCCGGGCTCAGAGGTCAGCGGGGACGAGGCCCTGCTGCCCGGCTCCGCTGTTGGGCTGGGGGAGGAGACGGCGGGGGACGGGGGGACGTTGGTGGAGGGTGAGGGTAAAATGAAGGGAGGGGGGGCAGGGGAGGCGGAGGGAGAGGAGGACAGGAGGTCAGGGAGGTTCTGAGTGGAGGACCGGCGGCTCCTCCGTCCCTCCTGCTCACTGGCAGCCATCTTTCTTCTCTCTTTACGGAGGTGAGGGGAGGAGTCGTCCAACTCACCGTCCTCATACTTCAGCGCCGTCTGCACAAAGGACACACACACAGACACACACAGACACACACAGACACACACAGAGACACACACACACAGAAACACACAGACACACACAGACACACACACAGACACACAGAGACACACACACACACACACAGAAACACACAGACACACACACACAGACACAGACAGAGACACACACAGACACACACAGACACACACACACACAGACACACACAGACACACACACACACAGACACACACAGACACACACACAGACACAGACACACACACAGACACACACAGACACACAGACACACACACAGACACACACACACAGACACACAGACACACACAGACACACACACACAGACACACAGACACACAGACACACACAGACACACACACAGACACAGACACACACACAGACACACACAGACACACACACAGACACACACACACAGAAACACACACAGACACACACACACACACACACAGAAACACACACAGACACACACACAGACACACACACACACAGATGTGACACAGGCGGAGCAGTGAACAATCACTAACCTCAGACACATCAGAAGTAAACACCAAGCATCGTGAGGGAGGCCGTCGGTGTTTGTTACCTCGTAGACGGTGAACTGTGCTCGGAGGTCAGGCTCCGCCCCTTTGTTGTTTATGTGTTTGTGGATGATGGACTCCATCCCAAGCTGCTCCAGGCTGTCTGTCACATCATAGAACGAGTCCTGATCTGGGAGCACTGCCAGAGTCTGACACACACACACACACACACACAGTTAAACGTTTGCTTACATCACTGATGTTTGCATTGTTTGTTTGTTACCTTGTTGATCAGCGTCATGGCGAACATCAGCAGCTCTGTGTCGGCGCTGTTTCTCTCTTCCAGAACATCCATCACATAACTCCACGGCTTCACACCTACATCACACACACAGACACACAAGGGATATAGTACCCATAGCAACAGCTATGATGGTCACTACACAGCAGCACACTAGGTGTCACACAGGTCACTATTGTCCACATACATGTGTGTGTGTCTGTGTGTCTGTGTGTGTGTGTGTGTGTCTGTGTGTGTCTGTCTGTCTGTCTGTGTGTGTGTGTGTCTGTCTGTCTGTCTGTGTGTGTGTGTCTGTCTCTGTGTCTGTGTGTGTGTGTGTGTGTGTCTGTGTCTGTGTGTGTCTGTGTGTGTCTGTGTGTGTGTGTCTGTGTGTGTCTGTTTCTGTGTCTCTGTCTGTGTGTGTGTCTCTGTGTGTGTCTGTGTGTGTGTGTGTCTCTGTCTGTGTCTGTCTGTGTGTCTGTCTGTGTGTGTGTCTGTCTGTGTGTGTCTCTGTGTGTGTCTGTGTGTGTCTGTCTGTGTGTGTGTCTGTCTGTCTGTGTGTCTGTCTGTGTGTGTGTCTGTCTGTGTGTGTGTCTGTCTGTGTGTGTGTCTGTCTGTGTGTGTGTCTGTCTGTGTGTGTGTGTCTGTCTGTGTGTGTGTCTGTGTGTGTGTACCTCTCTTTACGTCCACAGTGTTGACAGCGCTGATGAGCAGAGGACTGTTGGACTCTGAATATTCCACAAACACAATGAGCAGCTTCAGAGACGTCTTGACCACCAGACGAGACTAAACGGACACAGACAGCTTCAGCGTTAGTCCAGCAGGGGGCGTCACAGCGCCACTCTGACAGGAGCTGGACAGATGTGGGAGGACTCACCAGACTTCCTGTCAGCGTGTAGAGCCACTGCACCGTCTCATTGTGGTTTATCACCCCGTTCATCCCGTCCACAAACAGCATGATCTGACTCAGGGCTGAGACAGGAGGACAGATAGGACAGAGAGACAGGTAAGTTCTGATTCCACTGTGTCCACAGTGGGGTCCAGCAGAGAAATGTCTGATCTCTGCGTTGTGGGTGGAGCCTCACCTCTCAGGATGTAGTTCTGGTAGTTGTGGTCCGCCTCCGCTCCGACTTTAATAAAACACGTCAAACCTTCAGACGCCACAAACTCTGGGACCAGGTCTTTATCGTCCTGCAGAGACCAGAGACAGACAGTAGGTGGACTTAGTGACACACAGATGCCCCCCTGCAGACCTCTGTGCCCTGAGTTTAGTCTGTAAGGAAGGCTCAGAGACATGCCGCTCCGTCCTGCGCTCTGATGTCTCCTCCCTGAATAAATGTCTCCTGTCCGGACTCGGCGGTGGGAGTTCAGAGACCGCTGCGTCTTTGTCCTCACAGAGACGTGGCTCAGAGACAGAGTTCTGGACGCCTCCGTCCAGCTGGACCGGCTGGTCCGGTTAGTTTCTACTTCCTGCTGTCAGCTCTGTTTAAAGGAGCAGTGAAACAGTGTGTTACCTGGAAGAGCTGCTTGAGGGAGAAGAGAGACCGCCGGAGCTCCGGGCCCTGAGAGTTATACAGCTTCTCTGAAACACACACAGGACAGACCGGCGTCAGTCTGAGCTCAGGAGACGAGTGATCCACACCTCAGGACACCCTGACCTGTGACCACGCAGCACTGTGGATCAAGAAGAAGAAGAACTGAAGGCAAACGCTTCAAAGATCCTGCTGCAGAGACCAGCAGAGACCAGCTGAGACCAGCTGAGACCAGCTGAGACCAGCTGAGCGTCTGAGCGTACAGCAGAGACCAGCTGACACCAGCAGAGACCAGCTGACACCAGCAGAGACCAGCAGAGACCAGCTGAGACCAGCTGAGCGTCTGAACGTACAGCAGAGACCAGCTGACACCAGCAGAGACCAGCTGAGACCAGCTGAGCGTCTGAGCGTACAGCAGAGACCAGCTGACACCAGCAGAGACCAGCTGAGACCAGCTGAGACCAGCTGAGGGTCTGAGCGTACAGCAGAGACCAGCTGACACCAGCAGAGACCAGCTGAGACCAGCTGAGGGTCTGAGCGTACAGCAGAGACCAGCAGAGACCAGCTGAGCGTCTGAGCGTACAGCAGAGACCAGCTGACCTCC
>NC_041024.1:402484-412484 GCF_900634625.1 Parambassis ranga
GCAGGACAAACTGTCTCCTGACTGAACTCTGAGCATCACACACTCACGTGACTTCCTGTTGAGTCGCGACCGCTTGCGGGTCTTGGGACTGGATGCTCTGTCTGAGGGGTTCTGGGTAACAGACTTGACCAGACGGTCCATGATCTCATCTGTGGCGTCATCCTGGGATGCAGTCCCGTCCTCTTTAGCTGCAGACATCTGAGACGGACTCACTCTGCCCAGACCTGAGGAACAGAACCAGGTTCAGGATCACTGAAGTCCAGCACAGCAGACCTGAGTTCTGAGAAAACCTGAGTTCTTTCCAGAAAGGTTTGCGTTCTGACTGGTTCTAAGATGGGTTCTGGTTCTTACTGCGGACAGCTCGGGAGCGCCTCGGGCCTCTCTGCTCAGCGCTCAGGTTGCTGCTGATCAGCAGGTTCTTCATGTTCTCGTGCTCCTCTTCCTGATCTGGCCCCACCTCTGCCGCCATGGTGACAGGAGAGGGGCTGTCCTGACGAGGCACCGCCCCTGAGAATTTCTCTGTCTGAGGGGAGAACAGGAAATAGATGTGATCAGAACATGATGGTGCTGCTGATCACACAGGAGTCTGATTGGACGGTCACCTCGGTGATCATCTTTCCTCGCGTCTTGGTTCGCTCTCGGTGAGCGGCTCGCTTCCGTTTGAGTGTGAGGACTCGCTCTCTGGTGGTTCGATACTCCAGAGCGAACTCGCTGATAATACGACAGAAACTCGTCACCTTGATGTCCCTGACGGACGAGGACGGCTGACCCAGGAACAGCAGGAAGGAGTGGAACCTGCAGGAGGACAAATCCAAAGTGTGTGGGAGCCTCACACAGCAGACTTGGTGTGTGTGTGTGTGTGTGTGACCTGTTGATGACTCTCCTGTGGACGACCTTCAGGATGATGATCCTCTGCGTGCAGTCCTTCAGGAAGTCCGTCATCTTGTTCTTCAGCACTGCTTTGGTTTCGTGTTTGGCCACCACCTTCAGATTGTCCCATGATGCTTTGCAGCGTTTCTCCAGCTGCACCAGGTTCTCAGACAGCAGCTCAAAGTCCACCTGAAAACATCACAGCGTTGGCGGCTTCAGAGCTGAAGGAGCAGAGCAGGAGAGGAGCAGAGGAGGACTGTACCTTGGCTGAGCGGGTGATGGCGGGGACCTCCGAGTACACATCAGAGGATTCTGGGTAACTTTCTGTCACCAGGCTGCAGGTGTGATGCAGCAGAGACTGACGGTGGACTGTATCCTTCACCTCTGCCACCTTCTCCAGGTAACCCAGCTCAAAGCCTTTGGCCTGAACACACACAGACACACACACACACTGAGTCTTTAATCTGTGTTTGAAGGAACAACTTCACCCACTGATCCAGATAAAGTCTGAGTGTACAAACAGATTCTTATCTTCCTCACTGCTGATGAGTTTGTGTGTGTGTGTGTGTGTAGCGTCTGTCCTTACATTGGAGCTGTTCAGGAAGTTTCCGATGGCGAGCAGCGTGGCCAGGATCCTCCTGAAGGTCTGATTGGATGCCAGCTGCTCCATGCCGAGCTTCAGGTCGAACAGCGGCTCTGCGATCTCCTGCAGGGGGCGACACACTGCGTTCACTGACTGCTCTGCCTGCTCTGACACTGACCCACCTGCTAACCGTTTACCTTCTCCAAAGACTCGTAGTTGAGTTTAAAGGCCCAGAGCTGGAGGCGGGGGGTCAGGGCACTGATGGAGGCCAGGCTGAACAGGAACTGCTCCGCGGTGCCCAGCGGGATGTCGGGATTGGCCAGCTGAGCCTCCTGGATCTTCTGCTTCTCCTCCTCTGTGGGCGTCATCGTCAGGATTTTCTGCTCAGGATAGAAAGTTGCTTTAAAAAGATCGAACACGGCTGCATCTGAACACCGACAGGAAGTGGCGCTCACCTCGATCCCCTCCTTGCTGATGGCGAACTCGTCAAAGTTTAGGATGGCGGTCTTGATGACATGGACAGCTGGCAGGACAGTCATTCCGATGTTGATGGCGTTGCTCCTCTTTGAGTCCAGAACCAGAATCTCAGACTTTTTGCTTTCAGGTCCTTTCTGCAGGGAAAACAAACATTAAAAACTGTCGGCCATGTTTTTGTCAGAGCCACACAGGAAGCGCCTCAGTTTTAACTCTAACAGGCAGCCAGGCCTCCTACATTAACACAAACAGTTCATCCTCACAGTCAGGAAAAACAAGGAGGATCATCCGACCTGTAACTGACGGTCCCTGAATGCATCACGGAATCTGAGCATCAAACGTTTCATCAAGTCTCTTTATTACACGAGTGAGAAACAAAGAGTCCACTCCAACCAGACTCAGTAAGAACTGAAAGTCCTGTCCCCCTCAGCAGGACGCCATGATGGCGTCACTGTGAGCAGCAGTCACATGACCAACACTCAGAGGGTCAGCTGATCTCTGTCTGAACACCTGAGTGATTCTAAACACACACTCTGACTGCAGACAGGATGGAGCTGACCAATCAGAGCACACGGACTGATCATGTGACGGGACATGTCACGTAACCGATGCTACATGTGTCAATATAATCTAATCATTTCTATCACGGACTCTAAAGGAGCCATCATGGATGTGTGTAGTTCTCTGGTCTGAGGTCTGAATCTCACAGCGTGTGAGCACCCTCTGGTGGACAAACACTGTAACTGTTGCTGCGACCTCTTCAGCTCCTCCTTCCTACTCACACACAGGACCAGTTACCTTGGCGACAGGCAGGTCTTTGGCTTTGGACTCAAACAGGTGCTCGAGACGGGTCGTGTCCACCGCCACCTTGTCCAGAGACGCCCACACCGTGCCCCGCCCGAAGCGGCACTTCTGAGGCCCGTCGGCGTGCTTCAGCTCCCTCCAGAACAACTTCACCGTCTTCTTCTTCTTTGGAGAGAACGGCGCTAAGGACGCAGAGAGAGGAGGGGGTGGAGGGGGCGGAGCTCCTGGAAGAGGAGGGGGGGGTGGAGTGGGCGGAGCACCTGGAAGAGGAGGAGGGGGTGGAGGGGGCGGAGCACCTGGAAGAGGAGGAGGGGGGGGGAGGGGCAGGAGCTCCAGAAGGAGGGGGGGGAGGAGGAATAGGGGGGAGGCTAGAGAAGGACAAGGATGAGGATGTGGAGTCAAGGGAGTCCATGTCCAGGACATCGATGTCCTCCTCATCTAGCAGGTCAGAGAAGTCCAGGTCTTTGATGCGCAGCGCGGCGGCACTTGGCTGCAGCTGGTCCCAGGCGTCGGCGGGGACCCCAGGGCCCAGAGGGGTCATCTGTGTGGTCTCCAGTCGGCGGGCGTGGGTCTCCACGTCAATGCTGCTCTGCTGCCGGAGGTGCCGGTTCTAAGGGTGAGACCATCAGAGACAGGTTCAGAGACAGGTTCAGGCGGAAGCCTTCGCTGTGAGGTCATATGACTCCTGACCTGCCGTTCTTCAGCCAGGCGGGCGAGAGCTGCCTGGGCGGAACCTTCCAGACCTTCCAGCTCCGCCCTGCGGGAGGCGCTGTGCTCCCTGGAGGCCGTGGACTCTGCTGAGTGCGCTCCGAAGCTGGAGACGTGTTCCAACACACGACTGCGCCCAACCAGGTCGTCCACTGAGAGGACAGGAGAGAAGCAGACTCAGACCACGTCCACCAGCAGCAGAAACCACTTCAGTCTCTCTCTCACCGGCCATGAAGCCGCCTGCTGCTTCTTCTTCGGTGGTGTCAGGAGCAGCAGCGATCGGGCTCAGCGCTGCTGTGGCAGACGTCTTCGAGTACAGCATGTCCAGCAGGAACTTCCTGTCATTGGACAGCATGCTGCACTGCCGCTGCACAGGGGCTGCTGCAGGTGTGGACACATGTCAGAGACACACAGACAGACACACACATGTCAGAGACACACACACAGACACACACACACACACACACACACATGTCAGAGACACACACACAGACACATGTCAGAGACACACACAGGCACACACACAGACACATGTCAGAGACACACACAGACACTCACAGACACACACAGACACACACACAGACACACACAGACACAGACACACAGACACAGACACACACACACACAGACACAGGTCAGAGACACACACACAGACACACACACACACACATGTCAGAGACACACACACAGACACATGTCAGAGACACACACACAGACACACACACACACACACATGTCAGAGACACACACACAGACACATGTCAGAGACACACACACAGACACACACACACAGACACATGTCAGAGACACACACACAGACACATGTCAGAGACACACACACAGACACATGTCAGAGACACACACAGGCACAGACACATGTCAGAGACACACACAGACACTCACAGACACACACAGACACACACACAGACACACACAGACACACACACACAGACACAGACACACACACACACAGACACAGGTCAGAGACACACACACAGACACACACACACACACATGTCAGAGACACACACACAGACACATGTCAGAGACACACACACACAGACACACACACATGTCAGAGACACACACACAGACACATGTCAGAGACACACACACAGACACATGTCAGAGACACACACACAGACACATGTCAGAGACACACACAGACACACACACAGACACATGTCAGAGACACACACAGACACACACACAGACACATGTCAGAGACACACAGACACACACACAGACACACACACACAGACACAGGTCAGAGACACACACACAGACACACACACACACACATGTCAGAGACACACACACAGACACATGTCAGAGACACACACACAGACACACACACACAGACACATGTCAGAGACACACACAGACACATGTCAGAGACACACACAGGCACACACACAGACACATGTCAGAGACACACACAGACACTCACAGACACACACAGACACACACACCAGACACACAGACACACACACACAGACACAGACACACACACACAGACACAGGTCAGAGACACACACAGACACACACACACACACATGTCAGAGACACACACACAGACACATGTCAGAGACACACACACAGACACACACACATGTCAGAGACACACACACAGACACATGTCAGAGACACACACACAGACACACACACACACACACATGTCAGAGACACACACACAGACACATGTCAGAGACACACACACAGACACACACACAGACACACCACACACACAGACAGACACACACACACACACACAGACACACACACACACAGACACACACACACACAGACACACACACAGACACATGTCAGAGACACACACAGACACACACAGACACACACACACACAGACACAGGTCAGAGACACACACACAGACACACACACACACACATGTCAGAGACACACACACAGACACATGTCAGAGACACACACACAGACACACACACACAGACACATGTCAGAGACACACACACAGACACATGTCAGAGACACACACAGACACACACACAGACACACACACACACACAGACAGACACACACACACACACAGACACACACACACACACAGACAGACACACACACACACAGACACACACACACACAGACACACACCGACACACACAGACACACACACACACACACAGACACACACACACACAGACACACACACACAGACACACACACAGACACACACACACACAGACACACACAGGCCCTGGGACACTAACCTGGGTCATTCTGGAGCCCTGAGTGTCCGTTTGTGTCCAAACTGCTGGAACCTGAACACACACAGTAAAGTGAATGTCGTCATGCAGCTGACACAAACACACACAGCAGCAAACACAACCTCTGCAGGGCGAAGACACAGCAGCGTCCAGACCAACGACCGCGGTGACTGACCAATCAGACTTAGACTCAGCTGTGAAATGAGTGTCAGTGTGTCACGTGTGTGTTTTTTACCAGGCTGGGACTCTGCTGCTGCACTGCTGCCCTGCTCTGCTGCTGGGCTGGGAGTTATGACATCATCAGACGAGGACAGCCTGGACTGACTGAGGTGTTTACTCCTCCTCCTCTTCTCCCACTGTGTGGCTGCCAGGCTGCGTAGGAAGGCGTCTCTGCAGGGACAACAGGACACCAGGTAAGACAGAGCCAGCATGGCCGCCACACAGCTGACGGGCGTCTCCTTCACATGAGCTCAGAGACACAGCGAAGAAGACCTGAGACACAGTCTGAACACCAGGTGTGATGATGAGGATGAAGCAAATATGGCTGACAGCAGGAAGTGAGTTTAGATTATCTGTGAATCATCTTTGTCTGTAGAACCAAACCAGGCAGATTAAACCCCAGAGATTAGACTCCACCCACTGAGACCCACACTCTGAGGAGCCGCCAGCCCGCCACCAGCAACACACACACAGACACACAGACACACACAGAGACACACAGACACAGAGACACACACACACACACAGACACAGAGACACACACACACACACACAGACACACAGAGACCCACACTCTGAGGAGCCGCCAGCCCCGCCACCAGCAACACACACACAGACACACACACAGACACACACAGAGACACACAGACACACACACAGAGACAGACACACAGAGACACACACACAGAGACAGACACACAGAGACACACACACAGACAGACACACAGACACACACACACACACACACACACACACACACACAGACACACACACAGAGAAACACACACACAGAAACACACACACACACAGACACCCACACACAGACACACACACAGAGAAACACACACACAGAAACCACACACACACACAGACACACACACAGACACACACACACAGACACCATCTTGGCAGCACCTGACCACCTCGTCAGTCCAAACATGGGCAAAGAGTCTGAGTGAGGCAGGTGTGTTCATGTCTGCCCTGTGGGGACTGACTGGAGGCAGCCTCTAGTGGACTCTGGAGGAACTACAGTTTTGGACTGTGTGTGACTATAGTTTCAGATAAAGGCTGTGCTGTGTGGAGGTGTGGGAGGTGGAGCTGCTCCCAGAAAGCAGGTCACATCCTGGTCCTCTGTCTGAGCCCAAACCAGGCCAGACAGTCACAGCCGACCACAGAGGGACGTCCTGCTGTAGCTACACCCTAGGAGCTACATCCAGGAGCACCACCCAGGAGCACAGCACCAGAGCACCACACCAGAGCACCACCCAGGAGCACCACCAGGAGCACCACACAGAGCACCACACCAGAGCACCATCAGAGCACCACCCCAGGAGCACCACACCAGAGCACCATCCAGGAGCACCACCCAGGAGCACCACACCAGAGCACCACACCAGGAGCACCACACCAGGAGCACCACACCAGAGCACCATCCAGGAGCACCACCCAGGAGCACCACACCAGAGCACCACACCAGAGCACCACACCAGGAGCACCACACCAGAGCACCACACCAGAGCACCACACCAGAGCACCATCCAGGAGCACCACCCAGGAGCACCACACCAGAGCACCACACCAGGAGCACCACACCAGAGCACCACACCAGGAGCACCACACCAGAGCACCACACCAGAGCACCACACCAGGAGCACCACACCAGGAGCTACATCCAGGAGCACCACCCAGGAGCACCACCCAGGAGCACCACCCAGGCCTGCTCCTATAGGCTGCCGTGTGATCTTCTGTAGTAACACACCACCCAGCCTGAAAACACACACACACACAGAAGCAGTGGAGCCCCTCCCTGTAGCTCCCAGCATGCAGTGGGGCTGCAGCAGTACTTACTTAAACTTCCTCAGAACCGGCTTGTCCAGATTTACATTACAGTCATCTGAGCTGCAGAGACACAACGCATGTCTGAGCAGGACACACACCCACACACAGACAGACACACACACACACTCATCTTAAGAAATATGTCAACAACACAACCTGGTTGTGACAGGTGTTAATGAACTCTGACCTAAAAAATATCACCAGACTGACAACACACACACACAGACACACACAGGAGGAGGAGGAGGAGGAGGAGGAGGAGGAGGAGGAGGAGGAGGAGGAAGAGGAGGAATGTACTCACCACAAAAGCTCTTCAGCCTCCCCAGAGCTGGGGGAGGAATGGGGGAGAAGAAAAGAAGAATTTTGGAAAAAGAAAAAGAAAAACAACATTATAACGTGGAGAGAGAGGGGCGAGAGTCATGGTGTTAAACAGAGAGAGAGAGTCTGTCCAATCACAGATCAGACACAGAGAGCTGCAGGATCAATACAGCATCTATCCACCTGTCTATGATCGGATCTGAATGATACACGAAGAGCAGAGAGGAAACTGATCCAGGATCAATCAGCTGATGGTCAATGCTACAAAGAGTCAAAGGTGACGCAGAAATGACCAAAATAATCTAAAAGGATTCAGAAATAATCCAGAAAACACAGATTATCAAAAAACTGGCTTCTTACTGTTGCCACGGTTACAAACTGGACTTACTTTAAACTGGTTTTAGTCTCTGTCCTGCTGCTGGGCTGCTCCGGGTTCAACTGAAGAGAGGGATCTGAGGAGGAGCTGTTCACACAGAGACACACAGACAGACAGAGACACACACAGAGACACAGAGAGACACACACAGAGACACACACAGAGACACAGACAGAGACACAGACAGACAGAGACACACACAGAGACACAGAGAGACACACACAGAGACACACACAGAGACACAGAGAGACACACAGAGAGACACACAGAGACACAGAGACACACACAGAGAGACACACACAGAGACACACACAGAGACACACAGAGACACACACAGAGACACACAGAGACACACAGAGACACACACAGAGACACAGACAGACAGGGACACACAGAGAGACACACAGAGAGACACACACAGAGACACACACAGAGACACAGACAGACAGGGACACACAGAGAGACACACAGAGAGACACACACAGAGACACACACAGAGACACACAGACAGAGACACAGACAGACACAGGAAGAAACTGAGTGAGGTTCTGAGGTTCTGGTTTTCAGTTGTCTGCCAGTTCATTGTGTGTGTGTGTAAACAGTAGTTAGAGGCAGTGACTGTGGCTGTGGTGAGCAGTGCGGCCTGCAGGGGGCGCCCTCAGGCCATCCTCACAGCAGACAGACAGGTCGGTCTCGGTGTTACAGACCTGCCGGCGGCTGGAGGCTCCTCTGAGATGGAGCTGGATTTGGAGAAGAGACGGGACTTCCTGCTCAGACCCAGAGCCGTCATGTGGTGACTGAGGAAAGAGCGACTCCTAGTGGTCGAGACGCACCACAGCAGACAGACAGAGAGAGAGAGGGAAACACCGCTGGTTAAATGAGAGACAGTGAACCAAGACCAGGACACCCAGAGTGAGAGCAGAGGAGGAGGAGGAGCCTGTGGGGTGATGAGAGGAGGAGGAGCCTGAGGGGCACAGCTCCTGGGGAGGCGGAGCTCTGACGAGGAGCAGCTGCACGTTTCATCTGAATCAGTGTTTTTATTGTGATAAACCAGAAGCAGCTAAATCGATCAACTTACGGGCTGGGCGGAGCCTTCACCTCCTGCTCTGGGGTCACGCTGCCATTGGGCACCGTGTCGGGGGGCAGCGGAGACCCTCTCTGGGATCCGGACCGGCTGGAGGCCGAGCTCCCGGGCTCAGAGGTCAGCGGGGACGAGGCCCTGCTGCCCGGCTCCGCTGTTGGGCTGGGGGAGGAGACGGCGGGGGACGGGGGGACGTTGGTGGAGGGTGAGGGTAAAATGAAGGGAGGGGGGGCAGGGGAGGCGGAGGGAGAGGAGGACAGGAGGTCAGGGAGGTTCTGAGTGGAGGACCGGCGGCTCCTCCGTCCCTCCTGCTCACTGGCAGCCATCTTTCTTCTCTCTTTACGGAGGTGAGGGGAGGAGTCGTCCAACTCACCGTCCTCATACTTCAGCGCCGTCTGCACAAAGGACACACACACACAGACACACACAGACACACACACACACACACAGAGACACACACACACAGAAACACACAGACACACAC
>NC_041024.1:417484-419984 GCF_900634625.1 Parambassis ranga
GCCACCTGCAGGCTGGACACTTTCAGTCATTGTGGACAAAAGCTGGCCTGACAAGCTCCAACTGTCCTCGCCCAACTTTACAAACACCAGAGGAGGCTCTGCTGTGGACCTTCGTCTGAGCCTCTGTCAGTGTTTCCCTGTTAGGACGGTGACTCACCCAGACCAACATGGCCGCCAGCCAGCCACAGTTTCACCACAACAGCTGAGGGAGCGTGCTCAGATTATACAGAGCTATAACTGCTTCATGAGGGTCAGTGGGATTCCTCGGCCCTGACTGCATCCTCAGAGAATATCCACAGTGTGTGTCCACTGTCCTCAGAGAATGTCTACAGTGTGTGTCCACAGTGTGTCCACAGTGTGTGTCCAGTGTGTCCACAGTGTGTCCACAAAGAATGTATACAGTGTGTGTCCAGTGTGTCCACAGTGTGTCCACAGAGAATGTCCACAGAGAATGTCTACAGTGTGTGTCCACAGTGTGTCCACAGTGTGTGTCCAGTGTGTCCACAGTGTGTCCACAAAGAATGTATACAGTGTGTGTCCAGTGTGTCCACAGTGTGTCCACAGAGAATGTCCACAGAGAATGTATACAGTGTGTGTCCACAGTGTGTGTCCACCGTGTGCCATCACAAATATCCTCCGATCATAAAGCCTGTTGCTGAGGCGGCAGCTGGTCGTCATAGTAACAATGGATGGGTATCAATGGAGAAAAGGGCTCCTGTGTTTATCCTGAGACAGGAAGTGAGTTAGATAAACTCAGAGTGGCATTTCCTGTTAGTGCTACTGTGGAGTCTGAGGATGAGAAACGTGCAGATCAGTGAGGATCAATCCAGAGAATCAGTACAGAGAAGATCCGAGCTCATGAAGCTGCTGCTCTTCCTCAGCTCCGGGACCCATCAGGACTCAGAGTCTCTGGGATGCGTTGAGTTTTTCTGCTTTGTGAAATCAGAGCTCAGTGCGTCCTAACAAGATGATTGTCTCTGGGAAGTGAACGCATCATTAGCAGAGCTCGTGTTGTGTTTACATTCCTGTGAAAAAGTTGGAGAGGAAACATTTCCTGTCCTGTTTTCTGCACAGAACACGCCTGATACGGCTGATGGACACACACACACAGAGCACACTAAGTAAGGACAAGGCGCACCTAAACACAACCTAAACACAACCTAAACACACCGTGGACACAACCTAAACACACCGTAACACACCGTGAACACACCGTGAACACAACCTAAACACACCGTAACACACCGTGAACACACCGTGAACACAACCTAAACACACCGTAACACACCGTGAACACACCGTGAACACAACCTAAACACACCGTAACACACCGTGAACACAACCTAAACACAACCTAAACACACCGTGAACACACCGTGAACACAACCTAAACACACCGTAACACACCGTGAACACAACCTAAACACAACCTAAACACACCGTGAACACACCGTGAACACAACCTAAACACACCGTAACACACCGTGAACACACCGTGAACACAACCTAAACACACCGTAACACACCGTGAACACAACCTAAACACAACCTAAACACACCGTGAACACACCGTGAACACAACCTAAACACAACCTAAACACACCGTGAACACACCGTGGACACACTGTGAACACACCGTGAACACAACCTAAACACACTGTGAACACACCGTGAACACAACCTAAACACACTGTGAACACACCGTGAACACACCGTGGACACACTGTGAACACACCGTAAACACAACCTAAACACACCGTGAACACACCGTGAACACAACCCAAACACACTGTGAACACACCGTGAACACACCGTAAACAAAACCTAAACACACCGTGAACACAACCCAAACACACTGTGAACACACCGTGAACACACCGTAAACAAAACCTAAACACACCGTGAACACAACCTAAACACACCGTGAACACACCGTGAACACACCGTGAACACAACCTGAACACACTGTGACACAACACTGGTTTATTTAGCGTGCTGCATTTTAAGTCCTGCTGATGAGCTCTGATTTATGACATGACTGATATTAAGGCCTGTTAATATTGTAGAAGTGTCTCTGTGTGTGTCTGTGTGTGTGTGCGTGTGTGTGTTCGTTCAAGACCTGCTGAATGGCATGAAGCCGCCACACCACACAGAAGGATGATGTCATCAGCAGCCAGCCAACTGGACACACACACACACACACACACACCAGATAAAGGGAGCATTGTGTTCCTCCATGTTCAGTCTTGTCAGGATGAAGAGGTGCAGGTTTAGACACACACACACACACACACACACACACACACACCACACACACACACACACACACACACACACACACAGACACACTCTGCGATAGCGGCTCAACCTGAGCCCTAAAAGCTCTGAATCTGGGGACACTGCTCTGGGTCAAAGGTCAGCTCTTTGCTTCCTGCACACAGAGGCTGAACACTCCGAGGACAAACTGCTAAAAGTTTCTGTGTGAAGTTCCCGATCCGAT
>NC_041024.1:424984-477484 GCF_900634625.1 Parambassis ranga
GAACAGGCCGCTCACTGCTGTTAGTATTACATCCGTCCATCCATCCAGCCTTATCTCCTGTTTACAGGTCCCACCCTCTTCCTCCACAGTCCACCAGCAGGAGGAGGGAAGAAAAGCCGCTTCATGCTGCAGAACGGACGCCACGTCTCATATCACCTCACCCATCTAGGGGGCGCCGCTGGTCCGGCCCCGCAGCATGATGGGAACAATTAGGGGGTTGGAGGAGGAATGTCACTGAGTGAGCACTGCTCTCAGGTCTTTATCTGATGCTGGACATTCCAGCCTCCAGGCTGAGGGTTAACAGAGGCAGAGGACACATGCTGGACTGCAGACATGTCCTCCTGATGAACGGTGTCTGTAATCCTCTCCAAACCACAAATTAAAATAACTCACTGTTCTAATCTGAGATTATTTCTAGAAAGCGTTTGGTTAATGTTCCACTGCAGAACCCGGCTCCAGTGACATCATCGGTCTAATAATACACTATATATACACACACACACACACACACTGCAGGAACTACCAGGCCACCACCCCCATCCAGGGCTGTCTTCAGGGTAAATTAACTGTGAGGCAGAGCTCGTGAGCCCGGTGGATCCTGCAGAGCCATGGGAACACAGACCAGCTGAGGGGGCTGTTCCTGTAAACAAGCCTGTTTGGGTCAAACCAGAAGTTTGGTGACCACAGGAACTCCAGCTGGAACTTTTCCTCACACAAAACCTGCCCTGACTTAGGAACCAACTGGACGCTCTGCCAGGGTGAACAGAGCAGGCGTCCCTGAAGCGGCCCAAAGGTTCCTGCAGCTGAAACCTAAAGATGCGGGCCTGGATCCTGCACTGGAAAAACAGCTTCCTGACTACAGGAGCCTGTGTGGCAGAGCGCCCAGGTGGTCGGTTGTGTTTGTGAAGTGAGCTCCTTCACAGAGCTGCAGCAGAATCCTCTGCCGGACTGCCGGCTGGGCTCAGAGCTCAGAGGGAGGAGAGCAGGACCAGTGAGGAATGAGTCCCGCTGGAGCTTCTGACCGCGCTGGAAACAAACTGAAGGAAACTTGCTCATCAGCAGCCGCCTCAGGCTCCTGTGATGTCATCAGCCCTCCGGTGTGTGAGCGACAGCCTGCTGAGCTGCATGAACACACAGGGAGCCCTCTGTAAGGGTTAAACCCAGACCTTCATTGTCTTTATCTCCGGCTGTGTACTTTAACCTCTGATAGCCTCAGGATGAGTGAACATGACTCACTGATGTGTGACTGCGAGCTGAGTCGGCCTCAGCAGCGTGACGCTGCATTCACTTCCTGTTTGGAAAACAGGACTCCCTGCACAAAGCATCACCATTACTCAGCTGATGGACAGGAAGCGGCGCTCCGTCTGCTTGTCCTCGCCCCGCCTACAAGCCCCGCCCCTCACACAGCGGCCTCAGCACTGACAAACACTTCAGACTGTTCCTTTAAAGAAGTAAAGTTCTGCTTCTGGAAGAGCGGGGACGGACACACAACACGTCCTGCAGCAGGCTCTAGACTCAGTGCACCGTCAGGAGCTGTGTCCCCGTTCAGGAGCTGTGTCCCCGTTCAGGAGCTGTGTCCCCGTTCAGGAGCTGTGTCCCCGTTCAGGAGCTGTGTCCCCGTTCAGGAGTCCTCAGTGGGGTTGATGTCTGATGGTGCTCAAATGTGAAAACTAATTGTGCTCCTGTGGACCCGCTCCACCCACTCCTGTGGAGACCCGCTCCTGTGGACCCGCTCCACCCACTCCTGTGGAGACCCGCTCCTGTGGAGACCCGCTCCTGTGGACCCACTCCTGTGGACCCGCTCCTGTGGACCCACTCCTGTGGACCCGCTCCTGTGGACCCGCTCCTGTGGGGACCTGCAGTGACTCTGGATGGGGCTCCCTGCTCCAGTGAGGAGCTTGGGGAGCCTGATCCTGTCTGAAGGAGCTGCGGTCCCCAGCTGCTCCCTCTAAACCTTTACAACAGTTGAAATGAAAGGGGAGCACACAGACACAGAGTGGAGCCGGTGAGGTTCACCCTGAGGGGAGCCAGAACCTGCACCAGGGTCCAGATATTTAAAGCCTGCAGGACTGCCTGAGGCACAGCTCGTGTTGAAACGAGTCTCTTTTAAAAAGACCCGGATCAACAGACTGAGCTTTGTAATAACCAGAGGACTGATTGATACCTGACACCTGGATCAGTTTCCCGGCTCCGTACTGTCGGGGGAACAGTTCAAAGTTAGTTCGGTCCTCGGACAGAGAAGACCCGGCAGTGACCCACCTTCAGCGGCGCGTCCAGCAGCTTGTGGATCCCGGCGATCTGCTCGATGAGCGGCACGTTCTCCTCCAGGTTAACCGTCGGAGGTCTCCGGGGTTCGGGGAAGTTGGTGCAGATGAACGGATCCGAGTCCTCCAGGAACTGGACCCGGCAGATGATGGAGGCCATGGCCGAGAGACCGCGACCCGACAGCGACTACAGCTTGCGAGAGGTCGGTGTGGATCCGCGCTCCGCTCCTACAGACTTTTAAACGGAGCAGGTCGGTGCGCCGAGCATGCGCACACGACTTCCGCTACGGCCTTTCATAATAAAATCCACGGTCAATGAAAGTTCTAACGAGGCGGCTTCAATGTGTATTTTACCTTTAAATGACTTCCGCGTCATGTGACGTCTCACCGACCCGGTCCTCAGAGCCGGTCCTCCGGTGCGTTGATGGGCAAATGAAGCTTCATGAAGCAGTGAGGCTTTCCAGCCCAGTGTGTTGCTCAAAGGTTCAGTACTCACTGGTGACATCTGCTGTTGGAGCCAAGTCATTCAGATCTTAGAACAAGCACAGTATAGCTTTATATTCTCTATTTTCATCATACAGATTTTTGTCAAACCCACATAAAGTCTGTTTTACTGTCACCTCTGCAGCCATCAGGCTCCTCACAGCTGACAGGAGTCTGTACCCCGCACACACTGTTTACATGCAGTACCAGTGATTCTTCCATACTTTATACTTTGTGCACTTCTTTGCATCTTTTTGCTCTTCAAATTGCAAATGATTCTATTTTGACTTCTTAAACCAGCAAAGTAAGACTTTCATTGAACAGGGAAACCAGTCTCTACACTGTGCATATGACAACAACGCTTTGAGTCTTGAATCCCGGGCTATTCCTGAGAATCGTTTGGACCCAAAGTGACCCATGACAAACCAGGCCTCGCTTTCAGCACAATGACTCACGCCTCGAAGCGAGGCTTCATCTGACACGCCCCCTTCTACTCGGCACAAGGTCCTCCGGTGGGTCCTCCGGTGGACGTGTCTGCCGTCTGCTCCAGCCTCCTCCTCATTGATCCAGTCACCACAGGCTCTGTCTCTCCTGCATGTCTCTTCCCATTCAAAGGTCCCCTCTCTGTCCCTCTTGCATCCACCACCTCTCCAACACCACCTTCCACCAGGGCCTGCTCAGGACCTGCTCAGGACCTGGCCGTCCGGTGCAGTCTGAGCCTCATTGTCACGTTGTTGTTAATAAATGTGGGGAGAATAAAGGAGGAGGAGGAGTGCAGCCCGCCTGATACCACACACAGGCAATAATCCATCTGTACATCTGCTGCTGTGCAACGTTTGTACAGAGTCCCTCTCATCTTTTATTTTTACTGTACTATGTTCTATTTTATTCTATTTAACTCTTGCTCTGACTGTCGGGGTTCTATTGCTGCTGGTACCAGAACCAGAACTGAGGGACCTTCCCAAAGGGATTAATAAAGTCCATTCTATTCTAAATCCTCCCTCATCTTTATTTGTGTAATTAAATCATTTTATGAAATGTGTGTTCATAACCTGTCATGTGACCCTGTCAGTCCACACTGAAGAGGACAGATGTCTTTGAACTGCTTCAGGGCTTCTTTCATGTAAAAATGTGACATTAATATTATCATGGGGAGCTGACCGGCAGCTCAGTGAGGACCTGAAGGTTCTGCACCGTCAGTAGGTTCTGCAGCTTCAGTAGGTTCTGCAGCTTCAGCAGGTTCTGCAGCTTCAGCAGGTTCTGCACCGTCAGTAGGTTCTGCAGCTTCAGCAGGTTCTGCAGCTTCAGCAGGTTCTGCACCTTCAGTAGGTTCTGCAGCTTCAGTAGGTTCTGCAGCTTCAGTAGGTTCTGCACCGTCAGTAGGTTCTGCACCGTCAGTAGGTTCTGCAGCTTCAGCAGGTTCTGCAGCGTCAGTAGGTTCTGCAGCTTCAGTAGGTTCTGCAGCTTCAGTAGGTTCTGCAGCTTCAGCAGGTTCTGCAGCTTCAGCAGGTTCTGCACCGTCAGTAGGTTCTGCAGCTTCAGCAGGTTCTGCACCTTCAGTAGGTTCTGCACCTTCAGTAGGTTCTGCACCTTCAGTAGGTTCTGCACCTTCAGCAGGTTCTGCAGCTTCAGTAGGTTCTGCAGCTTCAGCAGGTTCTGCAGCTTCAGCAGGTTCTGCACCTTCAGTAGGTTCTGCAGCTTCAGTAGGTTCTGCACCTTCAGTAGGTTCTGCAGCTTCAGCAGGTTCTGCACCTTCAGTAGGTTCTGCAGCTTCAATAGGTTCTGCACCTTCAGCAGGTTCTGCACCTTCAGTAGGTTCTGCAGCTTCAGCAGGTTCTGCAGCTTCAGCAGGTTCTGCAGCTTCAGTAGGTTCTGCAGCTTCAGCAGGTTCTGCACCTTCAGCGGGTTCTGCAGCTTCAGTAGGTTCTGCACCTTCAGCAGGTTCTGCACCTTCAGCAGGTTCTGCAGCTTCAGTAGGTTCTGCACCTTCAGTAGGTTCTGCAGCTTCAGCAGGTTCTGCACCTTCAGTAGGTTCTGCAGCTTCAATAGGTTCTGCACCTTCAGCAGGTTCTGCACCTTCAGTAGGTTCTGCAGCTTCAATAGGTTCTGCACCTTCAGCAGGTTCTGCACCTTCAGTAGGTTCTGCAGCTTCAGCAGGTTCTGCAGCTTCAGCAGGTTCTGCAGCTTCAGTAGGTTCTGCAGCTTCAGCAGGTTCTGCACCTTCAGCGGGTTCTGCAGCTTCAGTAGGTTCTGCACCTTCAGCAGGTTCTGCACCTTCAGCAGGTTCTGCAGCTTCAGTAGGTTCTGCAGCTTCAGTTGTCCGTGCTGCAGGGGGCTGCCTGTTTGAAGCTTGAAGCTTCATGTTCAGTGTGTATTTGTGCAGCCTGGCTGCAGTGAGAGCGGCTGAAAGGCTGAAATATTATACCTTTGTTCTCAGGCCGCTGTGGTCCGAGCCAGGAGCTGTCCTCGGGCGGAGCAGAGACGGTCCCCAGACCTCTCAGCATGGTTCCAAATGTCATCAATAATCAATCACTGGATCCAATCAGCTGATCTTCAGAGGGCCTGAGAGAAGCAGCTTTACTGGGGTTCGTTACTGAGCTGCAGTCTATGTCAAGTCCAGCAGGGGGCAGCGTTGGTCTACATTTACTCTGTGGACAGTTTGCAGCAGAATTACATAAGAAAGTGATGAAACAGGCGGAAACACACAGACACACACACAGAGACACACAGACACACACACAGAGACACACAGACACACACACAGAGACACACAGACACACACACAGAGACACACAGACACACACACACACACACAGACACACACACACACACACAGACACACACAGAGACACACACACACAGACAGAGACACACAGACACACAGAGACACAGACAGAGACACACAGACACACAGTGACAAAGTGAGACTGCCGATCAGTCACGGTGACATCAGAACACCCACCTCAGTCTGACAGAGGTTCTGTTACCATGACAGCCACATGTTGCTGTCAGACCCGAACTTCCAGGCACTCCACCTGAACCAGGACCAGGTCTCCTCACACATGTTTCCACCTCCACCCGATGCACCTACAGGATGGGTGAGCATCATTCTGACTTCTGTTCAACCAGGAGGGAGGAAAGGAGCGGTGCTCACCTGCTCCACCCGAGCAGGGTCTAATCCATGAACCTACAGAGAAACATATATCTGACAGATCTGTGTGAGTTTATGGTTTCATACGAAGGAAGGAGGTGATGGTGCACGCTCTGAAACTGCAGCTCTGTCTTGTTGTTGTTTTATAACCCCGTTGCCATGGTAACCACGGTGATGGCCGGGCTCCTGGAGGTTAATGTTGAAATGATAAATATGAGTGAAGACAGCTGCTCATGGAGGACTGCAGGGCATGTCTCTGTGTGGCCTGCAGGGGGCGACATCCCTCCACTGTTCTGGTCCTGGTCATTAAAGACGTCAGTCATGTGGGAGGTTCTTATGGTTCTTTTGTTTGTATTGATAACTTACAGGAGAAGGCGTCCCTTCATGGTGTCCAGTCACAGAGGAGGGGCAAGGCCAGTTGTTGATGGGGTTCTGGAGCTCCCCCACTGCAGGAGGTGTGGGGTGGGTCCTGTGCTGACTGATGGGGCTGCAGAGCGCTCTCCTGCCTCTGGTCTGTAAGCAGCTTCATTAACCTCCAGTTTCATGCTGAGTCAGCGAGTGAGCAAGCACAGCTGTTTCACAACCTCTGGATTCCAGAGAGGAGACAAAAATACACACAGAGCCATCAGATAAACAGGCAGAGGAGTGTGTGGGACGACTGATGGACGGCCCGCGGGCTCCGGACAGGATGGAGCCCCCCCACACACACACTGAGGCCCAGAGTGGAGGAGGGGGGCAAGTCCTGAGAGCAGAGGAGGTGTGTGTTGGACATGTGACGGTGTGTGTGTGTCAGAGCAGATGATGAGTGGGAGCTTGCTGGATCAGGACAACATGACCTCAGGCTGTTCAGACAGGTGAGCCTGCAGGTGTCACAGAACACGCCGCCTGTGTGTGACGGCCCAGCAGGCTCTGCGGGGTACAGCTGTAAAGCATCGATCAGTCATTGATTGATTAGAGCCTCATTGTATTTACAGACACAGGATCTGGTCTCACTGAGCTCCTGCTGCAGGAGGAAGCTGGACCTGCTCTCCTCCTGCAGCCACCTGCCAGTGGGACATCCAGTGTCCCTTCAGCTGGATGATCCTGCTGCGTGCTGGACCTGGTGGGTCCGGTCCTGTTGGCACCTCGCTCACATGTTGAACAACCCTGCAGGGATTAGAACCCGACGCTGGCAGCAGCTGCTAATCAGAGCCTCAGCAGACGTCCACTCAGAGGGGGTCGCTCTCCGCTCACCTTCCCCCCACATCCTCAGCCAATCGGAGAACACACCAACTGGGTGAAGGGTGGTACTGTTGCTCAAGCAGGCTTCCTCCTCCTCTTCCTCCTTCTCTCTGATCCATGCTCCGTACGTTTCAAAAGCAGCTGATGCAACGAGCAGCTCCATCAATGGACGCGGCCGTGTGTGTGTGTGTGTGAGTGTGAGTGTGAGTGTGAGGGGTCAGCTGAGGTCGTGGATTTGAACTTGAACTCACTGACGGCAGGCGGCTCGGAGTCACTGATATTAGTCTGACATCAGCTCGTCAGGCACGCTGACAGATGATGAGATTACAGATGAGCCTTCAGAGATCCTCAGCAGCTGGTCGCATTCCCTCTTTGACCTGATTGGTTGGAGCTAGCCTGGTATACTTCTTTACAGACATGATGACCTCCATGATGGTTCTGTTAAGCCGGGTCGGGTCAGCTCCAGGGGCTAGCTGGATGTGGGGATGATGTGAAACACGTGTTGGGTTCAGGTGTGCGTTTGTGTGTGCTGTGGGACTCATGGGTCCGGGGTGGAGGACTGTGTACTGCACGAGTTTCCCCGCTGACCACACAGCTCCCATGATGCTCTAAATCCTGCCTGACAGGCTTTCCCACCTCCGACACAAACAAACCTCTGCTCCCCATGAATACTTTGGCAGGATGCAGTGCTGGATGTCAGCAGAGAACCTGGGCGCCAGCATCAGCTCCGAGTACTAAGGCTCTGTGAAGCCCGTCCAGACTGCCAGCGGCTCCCTCTCAGCCAGGGTTAGCATGCTAACTGCCTCTGCCTTGAATCGTTTACTGCTGGCTAACAGCCACACTGCTGGACGTACTGTGGATCATGAGGTCAGCTGACCACTGTGCAGACCCCGCCCACCTGAGGGAAAGAGTCATCATCCAAGCCCAGAGGTGCTGATAAAACCACGCTTCACTTTAACCATTTAGCACCAGCTGCCTGCCAGCTAATATCAGCCATGCATTCATGTAGCTGATGCTGTAGCTACACAATAACAAGCTAGCACACTCACTGATGTAATTAGCTTCAGGAGATGAGTTACTGTTAGACAGCTAAGCTAAGCTAGCTCAGTGAGTTCATTCTTTATCAACAAGGACTGATTAACAGAATGTGGTGATGAATGTTCGTACAGCAGGAGGTTTTAAACCGATCCACAGCAGAGACGATGAAGACGCTGTCAGCTGATTAACATCAGCCGTCACCTCATGAGGAGGAGCTCAGCTTCAATCACTGCAACTCATAACTCATGTGGAAATGATGCATCTGATCCAGCAGCATAAATCAGCTGCTGACCCAACACACACACACAAGTCAAACCTGCTGTATGTGCTGGACATACAGAGAACTCTTCACTCCGCAACACAACATAAAGTGTAAGAAATGTACCTACAATGAGGCACACACAAAATACAAGGCACAAAATGAAGGCACAATGCAGTGAGAGTGCAAAAGATGTACAGTGCAGGGTCCACACACACATACACACACTAACAGATACACAGAGACAGACTGACTCTGGACTCTGGACTGAGTCTGGACTGAGTCTGGACTGAGTCTGGACCTAGTCAGGGCTGAGTCTGGACTGACTGTGGACTGAGTCTGGGCTGACTCTGGACTGCAGAGCGCTCCAGAGGCTTGTCCTGCAGCACAGATCATGTCTGGATGGTGAATGGATCTGGATTTTGAGGGGAAGGAAGACGATGCAGGGTTTGATAAGGTGTGATCAGAGAAGACAGACGGCCGAACATGTCAAACACACCTCTATCATTAGTCACATGACCCACAGGGACTGAAGAAGACTGAAATCAGCACAGAATCAGCACCTTAACATTATAATACAGGCTGGTCCAAAGACAAAGGCTGTAACCTGACCCACAGACTGAGAAACCCTGGGTTAGCCTCCTTAGCTTAGCTTCTTCTACACTCGAACATGAGTTCATTCTGATCTAATCAGTCACATAAACTTTCAATCTGAACCCTCCATGTTGTTTCCAGTGGTGCCACGTGCAGGACACACTGCTCCACACACCTCCACCACCAACCCTCACTGACCTCCACCACCAACCCTCACTGACCTCCACCTGGAGCTAACTTCCTCTCATTTGCCGTGTTCCTATTGGCTGTTTCTCCCTCTGAGCTGATATCCACCTGAGAGCCTCTGAAAATGGCCGCCGGCCTTATTCACATGGCTGAGGTGCTTCCAGCAGTAAATATAAAGTGACCGGTTCAGTGGGGACAAAGGTCAGACAGAGCGATGACATCATGCGACCGCGCGCCTTATCTCTCACATCAGTTTAATTTGTGTGCTGTGCTGATGAGCGGGGGAGGGGTGATTGAGCAATGTCGCTCGCTGCCAAACATGGCTGCCAGAAGCCGTTTCACAAGCAGAGCTGACCACAGCTGACGGTGTGCAGAGGTAAAAACTCTGTGACCCCGACACGACAGGCAAACGGCTGCTGCGTCCACAGGAGCTGTGAACCTGTGAGCCTGAGCTGAGGGCGCCACAGCCACAGAGCGACCGACACACATGCACGGAGCGAGCGGCCACGACAGTCCAGGAAAGACGGCGGCAGCTGAGCGTGCTGAAGGTCAGGTGAACGAGCTGGAGCCCTCACTGAGGACAGACGTTAGCATGTTCCTGTCCACTGTGGACGGAGCTCATTATCAATCAAATCAACGAGTCAGCACAAACCTCCAGGGAACACCTGTGTGGACTACGCAGCCAATCAGAGAGCAGGAGCAGCCCGCTCAGGCTGACACCGTCCTCCACTTGGACGCTGTCCATCTCTCCATCAGCTATCTGCTGCTGACTCGGGGTCATCGCTGTCCCAGGCAGCGGGCCAGTCTAACCGGCTCAGCCGAGGTGGCCCCTCCTCCCCGAGGACTCCAGACGTGAAGCAGGACAGACGGACGAGGAGCGAGGACGCCACGTGATCGCCACGCTTACAGTGTTACTCAAAACTCCCCAGGCAGCGATTAACCCCCACCTCCCCCTCCTCAGATGGACTCACTGCTGTACAGAGGTTACACACACACACACACACTCGCAGACACACACTCACAGACACACACTCACACACACACTCGCAGACACACACTCACACACACAGACACACACACACACACAGACACACACACACTCACACACACACTCACAGACACACACACACAGACACACACTCACACAGACACACACACTCACACACACACACTCTCACACACACACACACTCACACACACACACTCACACACTCAAACACACACACACACACACACACACTCAGACACAGACACAGACACACTCACACTCACACACACACACACTCTCACACACTCACACACACACACACTCACACTCTCACACACACACTCACACACTCTCACACACACACACACACACACTCTCACACACACACACACTCTCACACACTCACTCAGGACTGCAGCGGTCCATGTGTTTATACTTCTCTTTATTTTAAATGTTCGTCAGCTGTTTTCATCATGTGACCCATTGCCTAGCAACATCACTCACCAACATTACCTCCATGTGAGGTCTGTTAACACATGAGCACAGAGGGTTTCCCACAATCCTTTGCAGCACTGTCCTCAGAATGAGGAGAAAAACAGATTCATAAAAATAAAGCAGCTCATCAACACAGCCGTCAATCATGTGACCTCATTGCTTTACCTGCTGCTAACTGTTCGCCGCTATGCTAACCCGCCGGCTGCCAGGCCGCAGCCGCTGAGTTATGGTTCGGTTTAATGCGACGCAGCAGAAGAGGCGCTCTGTGAACTGAAGCAATTACCTCCCGACCCATAATTCATCTGTGCAGCAGCAGATCGCTCAGAGTGCAGGGTGGGGACTAAACCTCAGGCTGATGGAGCACAACCATCCACAAACTCAAAACACAGGACGTCCTGAGGACTCTGCCCGGACCTCGTCTGATTTCTACCAGCAGGAGGGTGGTGGGCCGGGTCCAGTCAGGCTTCTTCCTGTCCCTCCGGACACTGTTCAGTAAAGCACCTGGAGACTGTTCTGACTGTCAGAAGCATGGTATAAATAAACAGCCTGATGGTACTGCATCAGTGATACCAACTCTCAGACGTCCCTGACGGAGACCCGGACCACAGCTTGTGACCCGGTTACCTACAGGTCAAACTCATTGGTGCTAAGGACCTGAGCAGGAGACAGATTGGTCCATAATGACCTCCTCCTGATGACAGCTGGGTTAATGATTGCAGAGAGTCTGTCTGAGCAGGTCGAAGGTCACGCTGCGCTCACCATGAAACCTGAAGGTTTGTCTGAGGGTCAGACGGATCAGACCGCCTCACCTTACACAGCAGCAGGTCAGCAGGTGCACACGGCGCCGTGTCTGCACATGCTCAGTTCAGACATGTGTGAATCACAGCGTAAATAACGGAAGGAGGTTCATCATCCCATACCTGCCTGACCGGACGACTCTCCACCAGGTCCTCCATCAGGCCCTCCACCAGGCCCTCCTCCAGGCCCTCCACCCAACCCTCCACCCAACCCTCCATCAGGTCCTCCATCAGGCCCTCCACCAGGCCCTCCACCAGGCCCTCCTCCAGGCCCTCCACCCAACCCTCCATCAGGTCCTCCATCAGGTCCTCCACCAGGCCCTCCATCAGGCCCTCCTCCAGGCCCTCCACCCAACCCTCCATCAGGTCCTCCATCAGGTCCTCCACCAGGCCCTCCTCCAGGCCCTCCACCAGGCCCTCCATCAGGTCCTCCACCAGGCCCTCCACCAGGCCCTCCACCCAACCCTCCATCAGGTCCTCCATCAGGCCCTCCACCAGGCCCTCCAGCAGGCCCTCCATCAGACCCTCCTCCAGGCCCTCCACCAGGTCCTCCATCAGGCCCTCCTCCAGGCCCTCCACCCAACCCTCCATCAGGTCCTCCATCAGGCCCTCCATCAGACCCTCCTCCAGGCCCTCCACCAGGTCCTCCATCAGGCCCTCCCGGCAGTCCCTCTGCTGATGGACTGCTGTTAATGACACTGTGTCACTGCACCATGCTCCTGGTCCACCTGATCCCTGTGCGTCAGCTTCACACTGAGGTCATGTGGTCCATGTTGTGTTCATACATGAGTGTAAACATAAAGTCTTGTCAGGGCTCAGTCTTATTGTAGTTCAGATGTCTCCTTTATTACATTTGAACCCATGCATGCTTCTTCTTACATGTTACTGTTTGTTTTATACATCACTGAGGCAGAATCCTGCTAATGTGACACCAAGGAACACCATCCTGATCTTGATCCTGATCCTGATGTAATCTGAATCAGACCTCTAATTCCTCTATTAACCCCTGAGGGGACGTTCTTTGATCACTGCGTGAACCTTGCTGTTCCCCATCACCACCAGGAGTCGTGACCTGTTAACACACATGTGGTCCACGCGTGAGCTAAAACTAGTCCAGAACCTCTCAGTAGCAGGTGATACATCAATCCACAGGCTGAAACCTAATCCTGTCCTAATCCTGAACCTGGTCTCATCCCAGTACTAAGTCTACAGCAATCTACATCCATGTCTGAAAACCAGACCAGTCCAAGGCCAGTTCTAAGCCTGAGTCCACCCCGGTCTGAAACCACCACTGAGCTCTGTCAGAGGTTCAGTTTTATTTCACTGTAGACCTGATCAGACCTCTAACCATCTGACAGCGCCGCTCCTTATCTGAACACCAGCTTTATGACCGTACCAGAACTACCCGGTGATGTCACACACATCGATCTGTGAGCCGATTGGCCGCGCTCGTCCTCTGACTGCAGGCTGCCTGCTGCCAGGCGAGAGAGAAGTAGGTCAGTGTGGTTTTATGGCTGAGTAAAGACACGGCGTGCTATCAGGAAGCAGCGATACAGCACAGAGGAGACACAAAGCAGCCCTGTGTGTGCGCAGGTCACTGCGCCGCTATCTGCCCCATTAATGTTTAGACTGCACAGACCAGAACAGCTCTGAATAGGGCCGAGCCCGCCAGGCCGGCCGGCCTCTGTTTGCTCTGATTAATTATTCTCTGGAGGCTCACGCACTCGCTGAGCCCTGCCAGGCGGACGCTGCATTCAGCCACAGGTGAGCTGGACCTGTCAGGCTGAGGGTCACGTGTTCAGGATAGGACTCCTCCAAGGCTCAGAGCCAGGTCCTCGCTGCTTTCAGCCAGACAAAACCCGTCGGACAGCAGCGTCTAACTTTGGTCTAAGCGGTCTGAATCTAGGCTACAGCAACTCTACGCTCGGTCCAGAATGGGAGCTAAGCCAGCTCGCTGGGTCAGCTGAACATCTGTGCTGATGGGACAGACCATGTACATCCTGGTTCTCTGGGTCTGCTTCCTGTTTGAGGTCTGCATGTAAGTCATCTTCCTGGCCCCCTCAAGTTTGGAGCTGTGACGGCCGGCTCCACAGAGACCAACTCATTTAGAACCATCGGCCTCTTATTGGCCAATAAACGGCGATTAGCTAATCCGTCCTCAGAGAGCCGGAGGAGGAAGCGACGCTGCACTCGAAGCGTCTCAGCTCATGAAGCTAATGAATTAGATTTACAGTCAGATGAGAGCCGGAGCATAGGGAGTCCCACCGAGAGGGACCAAGGACAACCTCTGAAGGAAAACAGCCGCTGATTTGATTTGGACACGACGTCCACTCCACAAATATTACATCAGTGCTGGGGGGGGTCAGCTCTGACGTCTCATTTTAACAGAGAAACACACACAGAGACACACAGACAGACACACACAGAGAGACACACAAACAGAGAGACACACAC
Organism: Parambassis ranga; assembly: GCF_900634625.1. Classification (NCBI taxonomy): domain Eukaryota; kingdom Metazoa; phylum Chordata; class Actinopteri; family Ambassidae; genus Parambassis; species Parambassis ranga. The sequence goes on from NC_041024.1 coordinate 438,915, forward strand.
AGAGAGACACACACAGAGAGACACACACACAGAGACACACACACACACACAGACAGACACACACAGAGAGACACACAAACAGAGAGACACACACACAGAGACACACAGACAGACACACACAGAGACACACACACAGAGAGACACACAAAGAGAGACACACACACACACACACACAGACACACACACACACACACACAGAGACACACAGACAGACACACACAGAGACACACACACAGAGAGACACACACAGAGAGACACACACACACACACACAGAGACACACACACACACAGAGAGAGACACACACACACACACACAGAGACACACAGACAGACACACACAGAGAGACACACAAACAGAGACACACACAGAGAGACACACACAGAGAGACACACACAGACACACACACACAGAGACACACAGACAGACACACACAGAGACACACACACAGAGAGACACACACAGAGAGACACACACACACACACACACACAGAGACACACACACACACAGAGAGAGACACACACAGAGAGACACACACACACACACACACATAGAGAGACACACAGAGAGACACACACAGAGACACACAAACACACACACACACATAGAGACACACAGAGAGACACACACACACACACACAGAGACACACACACACACACACAAACAACACAGAGACACACATAGAGAGACACACACAGAGACACACACACAGAGAGACACACACAGAGAGACACACATAGAGAGACACACATAGAGAGACACACACAGAGAGAGACACACAGAGACACACACACACACACACACATATAGAGACATACACACAGACACACACACACATAGAGATACACACACAAAGGGAGACACAGACACACAGAGACACACAGACACACACCGAGCATGCTGAGGGATTTATGGTCTCGGTTGTTGTCCATCTCTCAGGGAGAGTTTCCAGTTCATGTTTCGTCCTGTGTGGAGGAGCGATGAGAAACAGCAGAGGCCTCTGGTCCAGATCCATGTTTCTGCAGGATACACACACACACACACACACACATTAAAACTGTGTGCTACGGTCCAACAGGCACACGTCCAGCAGCTTCTTATTCTGTAGAAAAGACCTCAACTCAAGACTGATGGACAACAAAGAACAAACACACAATGATCAACACATGAGGAAGACTAAACACAACACAACACAACTCACAGGGACAAAAACGACTGTAACAAGATGTAAAGAGACACAAACACTACAGACACAAACTTACAAGAACACAAAGACACAAAGAAGGCACACAAAACATCCACAAAGTGACACAATGCCTACAAAGTGAGCTAAAGCAGACACAAAACCAGAACCAAGACCAGGACCAGGGCCAGGGCCAGGGCCAGGGCCAGGGCCAGCACCAGCACCAGCACCAGGGCCAGGACCAGAACCAGGACCAGGACCAGGGCCAGGGCCAGGGCCAGGGCCAGGGCCAGGGCCAGCACCAGCACCAGCACCAGCACCAGGGCCAGGGCCAGGACCAGGACCAGGACCAGGACATGAACCAGAACCTGAACATGAACCTGAACCATGGCCAGGGCCAGGGCCAGGGCCAGCACTAGAACCAGGACGCGACGAAAAGCGACCACAAGGGGGCACAGAACCAGCACAAACAGACAAAAGGCAGACGGACGCCGAGCCCCTGATGGACGTCAGCTCAGGTGGGTGAGGTGAGAGGACGTGAACTGTCTCCGTCTCTGGCTCAGCAGGAGGAAACATTCCCATGGCTGCAGCTCACTGACACGCAGCGCCGAGCGTTTATCTTGTTTATGAGTTGTGAAACCTGGAATAAATCAGCGGCGTGGAGAGCAGCGCTGCCAAGCTCCCAGTGACGTTATCAGCCTCCGCCATGAATCAGGAAGGCAGGAGGTGTTTCTCCCGCTCCGCTCCGAGCGCCTAATTCATCCTGACAAGCGGAGCCCGAACATGTCAATCACGCTGGCCTGATTGCTTACAGATATCTGGAGGTCTGACAGCTTTCTGCGGCTTCGTGATGAAGAGCTTCACCTTCAGCCTCCTCCTCCTCACGAACACGCTGCATCTGTCCATCCACCCATCTCCACACACACACACTGCTGGAGTCAGTCACCTGGGTCACCAGGACAGAGAAACAGACTGGATCCAGGTCTGAGGGCCAGCAAGAAGCAGTCTGTCAGTCCGTCCATTAGGACAGCTCTGGATGGCCACCCTGGTCTTCTGGTCTCTGTCTCCTGTCTCTGCTGAACATTGCATAAACAGCACTGTCCATTCTGACACAGCTCTGAGCTCAGGACAGGGACTACACCACACATCCATCATCCATCCATCCACACATCCATCCATCCATCCACACATCCACCCATCCATCCACACATCCACACATCCATCAATCATCATCCATCCACCCATCCATCCATCCATCCACACATCCATCCATCCATCATCCATCCACCCATCCATCCATCCACACATCCATCAATCATCATCCATCCACACATCCATCATCCATCCATCCACACATCCATCCATCCATCCATCCACACATCCACCCATCCATCCATCCACACATCCATCAATCATCATCCATCCACCCATCCATCCATCCACACATCCATCAATCATCATCCATCCACCCATCCATCCATCCACACATCCATCCATCCACACATCCATCCATCCATCCACACATCCACCCATCCATCCATCCATCCATCCATCCACACATCCACCCATCCATCCATCCATCCACACATCCACCCATCCATCCATCCATCCATCATCCATCCACACATCCATCCATCCATCATCCAGCCACACATCCACCCATCCATCCATCCATCCATCATCCATCCACACATCCATCCATCATCCATCCACCCTTCCATCCATCCATCCATCCATCATCCATCCACCCTTCCACACATCCATACATCCACCCATCCATCCACCCTTCCATCCATCCATCCATCATCGGACGGGTCAGCAGTACAACATAGGGTTAACATGGAGACAAACTCACACCTACAGCCAATTCAGAGTCCCCAGTTAACCCCAGTGTGGCTGAGACAGCTGACTTCACCATCAGAGCGTTATGACAGTTAGCCTAACTTAGCCAGCTAGCTGCAAAGTGGCTAAACAAAGTGCGTAAACTGTAGCTTCCTGGGAGCTAGTCTAAATGCTACGTGTCGAGTAAGTTTTTTTCAATGCAACCCTGAGAAACTACAGCCAGACATTTTTGATCAGAGTGCGAGTGGTTCTGTGTGACAGAGCTGCTGTGTGTGTGTGTGTGTGGTTCAGTCAGGGAGAAAAAACCTGGAGAACATGTTTTCCAGATGTTTCTGTGCGAGCGCTCTGCCAGATTCTCGGAGGAGGTGGATTTTAAACAAATGTATCTTGGCGATGGACGACGAAGCCATCGCTCATTTTTATGTTTGAAGTTTCAAATGTTTTCATGTCTCCCCATCTGGAGAGGAAGAGAGAGCAAAGCATCGTGGGAAGAGAGAGCGCTGAAAAGCACAACGAGCAGGAAGATCTGCATTCAGCAAACACACACACACACAGGTAGAGGTGAAGTTTGACCCCCACAGAAACACGTTATCTGGCTGCGTGCTGTGTTTGTGAAGGGAGGAGCTGTTACACAATGATATCACTGCGTCCTGCATGAGAGTCAACACACTCTGCGCTCCGAGTGACGGCCGTGCGTCGCGCTGACATGTTAACCCTTCAGCTCTACATGTGTTTGAGGTCCATGTTGTGATTCTCAGTCTGACCTGATGGAGGCAGTGTCTCTGTTCGGACATGCTGGGGGCAGCACCTGGACACCAGCGGCACGGTAGAACAGCATTCACACCCTGATGTTATCCTGCTGACAGAAACAGTGAGGACGGACGGCCGCTGATGTCATCAGGTCACCTGTGGAACATTTCAGGCTCGTGCTGCAGCTTCACACTGAAACCACAGAAGAAGAAACACAGACATCAGGCTGAGTGATGGTCCTGATAAGGCCTCAGCCCTCACTCGCTGTCCTGGCCAGAAACAGCATCACACCCTCACCCTGACCTCCTCTCCCACAGGTACCACGGTTTTTGGTGTAAAGACACACACACACACACACACACACACACACGATTTATTTTTAGACACCATGTGATGACTGAGCGTGCGGGTAATCACGGCGAGGAGGAGGAGGTTCTGTGCTGTCTGTGTCAGGTGTTTGCTGCCAGTAACCCCTTACATCACGGCGACCTCTGACCTTTGGATGGCACAGAACCAAAAAAAGAAGCAGACAAGCATGATGTCATCCTGTCAATCATTCTCATTTTCAAGGCCAAGCTGCTGACTCAGCTTTGAGAGATAACTGTTAGCTCGGTCACAGATACATTACATGACTGTGTGTGTGTGTGTGCGCGCAGAGAATCTGACACACACTCCTGTTTGTAAAGATAACACATAGACAGGACAACAAATCAGGCTGCTCCTGTCTGTCATCAGACACTTACTGTTACACACCAGCTCTGTAGCATGACATCATCTACCTGCTGGCAGCAATGTTTGTGTCATGGTCACGTTGTGCCTGTCGGTCCATACTCCATCAGACAGTACTTCAGAAGAACGTGCACACAGTCCAGCTTTGAGTTTCCATTTTAATTTACATGGCCATGAGCTCTGGTTCTGATATAAAAAAGCTGAGCGACAGGGAAATGCTGCCCAGCAACATTCAGACCAAAGCTACACATCACAACAATCACATCTGCTCCCTGATTGGCTCCTCCGTCAGTTAAGACCCGCCCCCATGCAAACGCTTCTCTATAAACATGCTGCTGGAATAAAAGTAGAAAATGAACGATAGAAAACAGAGGAGGGAGACGGTCCTCCAGGACAGACATCGGCTGGGACGTCTTCATCACTTCCATCATCCATGAAATCAAACAGATTTTGATGGACCACTGAAACAGGAAGTCTCTGCTGTGTCTCTGAGGTTTCATGTTCCACATGATTGATCAATAAACAGGCCGTGGTGGTTTCTGTTGCCCGTCCTGCTCACAGCTGGATCAGAGTGGAGTTCATGTCTGCAGCTGGAGCTCCTGCCAGTCACACCCTGGACAAACACTACACACCCTCCCAAAGCCTACTGCCTGCGGCCCCGCCCCTCTTTGTGGTGTGCTGCCAGGGCGGCGGCAGGGGCCTCTCCTGAGCTTTGGCTCGTTAGCAGACAGCTTTAATTCAGCTGGACTGAATTAAAGCTGCATCTTGGTTGAATAATCGGAGGTGTCTGGATCTGCCCAACACACACACACACACACCTGTCCGGGCAGGTCTGACAGGTGGAGCTGAGGGGTTTGTGTGTGTGGTGACTTCCTGGTTCAGTTTTTGGAGTGACATCACAGGCGTGGAATCAGGCTGAGCCTGCCCGTGTCGCTGCTTCAGATGTACTTTAGTTCAATGTTGTGACATGTAAACGTGTGGAACATCATCACTGTGACTGCACACAGGGCCACATCACCTCAGACTCATTAATTAACACCCAGCTTAACCACAGTTCAGGACACGTACACACATGTCTGCATGGAGACAACAGACAGAGAGTGAGGATTTCATGAGTCTTCCTGTTCACCTGCTGAAGGTGGAGCAGCCACTAATACAACAACACCTGAGGGGTGACCATGAAGCCGGACAGCCAGGCTTTCTGCTCAACAAACTCCAAACAGCACCGACAGTCGGCAAGAGGCCCACTTCCATCTGATGTGTCATGTGACACGTTCTCCACCAGGAGCTGCTGGACAGAGTTTATCCTGAAGGTGGTTAATATGATAAACTACTGTCATGATTAAACACTAAATCACTGATCGTGTTCAGGTGGAAATCACTTTAGATTTAGGAGCTGAATGTCGGCCTGTGATCGATACACCAATCAATCAATAATATTCACTGATCTTTACTCTTTAAATGTAGTTAAAAAATAGTTTGAAGATCTCTGAGCTGTTTCACCAACATTATAGTCCTCATGTGACCCTCATGTGATCATACTGATCAGTCTGACCGTGGGAGGACACAGAGCATGTTCCTCTGCTGACAGGCCCACACAGCACCGAGCATCGTTAAACCCTGATCGCTGTGTCTGAACAGACCCTGGTCCATTGGCTGCGATGGTGACGAAGCAGAGAGCCCCCCTCGTGGTCCTGATCACTCTGACCCTGATCAACAGGCCTCACTAACCTGCTACCCTGGCTTCGTGGTACACCCCTGTGGTAAAGGACAGTGCTGTGTTTTTGGACAGTGTCTATATGAGTGCGTGTACAGTCCTGGCCCTCATCGAGTGAAGTGTGTTTAGTCACATATCTTTAGGAGACTTAAAGCACTGGGAGCCAGGGCTGTAGAAATACAGACCTGTCCTTCAAACATCAACATGTAGTGAATGTACTTTACAACCCTAAAAACTCTTTGCAGACATTTTTCAAAAACAGAAGAAAATACACATCTTAAAAAAGTGAATTTAAGCATCTACATCTCGGTGCTGCAGCTGAAGAGCGCTCAGCAGCATCCACACGTGGCGCCTGCTTCAGCCCAAAAGTCCTGAGCGAGCTGCCAGGAGGAGCAGACCCAGGAGGAGGCGTCTGTCTCCTGAGAAGCCCGACGTCTCAGTCTGCAAGAGTTCACATCGTCCCGTCTCCAAACAAATCAGTGGATCAATAACACAGCTGATCAGCACCAACGGTTATAAAAGTCTTTGATCAAATTTAAAAGTCATTTAATGTCTAAATGACTGGATGACGTGTAGGATGCAGAAAGATGAAACTGTCCTGGTGGATTGTGGGAATAGTTTTGGCAGAAATGTGGGATCAACAGATTAAATAAAAATGAGAAACAAAAAAGCAAAGAAGTGCGAAGCTGCAGACATCGGACGTCCACGTGCTCCCGTCTTCACTGGCCGTTGGTGGCAGTGCTGTTGGGGGCGGGGCTGGAGCCATCGGCGCCTGTGGGCGGCTGGACGTTGTCTGCCAGATTGTGAGCGTGCTCCAGGAAGAGGTCTTTGAGCACGCTCAGCTCCTTGCTCAGCAGTTTGATCTTGGCCTCGAGCCGCTCGTTCTCCTCCTTCAGCTCGTTGACGCGCTGCTGCGTGTCCATCGCCTTCTGCTTGCTGCGCATGCGACTCTTCTTCACCGCCAGGTTGTTGCGCTCTCTGCGCTGGCGGTACTCGTCGCTGTCCTTGTCTGCTGGAGGCTTCTTCATCTTGCTGGGCGGGAGGGCCTTACCACCTGTAGTCGAAGGGTCTGCGGGGACGAGCTGGGGGACCTGCTGCAGTCCGGCTACCGCCGCCGGGAGGGAGGAAGAGGTGGCGTGAGCCTGGCTCTGGATGACACTCACGCCGTTGTGGTCAGATGTGGTGAGTTTCGCCTGCGACGGCCGGCTCATTTGGATGTGCTGCCTGCAGGTGCTGTTCTCTGACCAGAGTCTCCCCAGGTGAATCAGAGTCAGGAAGTAGAGGAGAAGACCTTCAGCTGAAGTGCACCTGGAGGAAAGACAACAGGATTTACCTTCAGACGGAACCAAACACAGGACCACAGAGCTGCTGAGGGCCTTTTCACATGAAAGCTTAAAAATATAAATATTGATACAGTAAATTCACTGATTGTTTTCTTGCAATCAGAGTTAAATTTAGTTTTTGTGGCAGTAAAGTCTCCGATTGTGTGTTTTTTTAGACTTTTCACGTTTTAATATGATCATCTGTTTAACAGATTGATTAGGTAGCAGTTACATAACAGTGAGCAGGAACTGGAGGACACCATCACCTCATTATCTCACCGTGGCACACAAACCCTCCATCATCACTGTGTTTCCGTGCAGGTTAACATACACACTGTCAGACAGTCTTGTATCACCTGCCTATCATTCACCTGAGAACTGGTGTTTACAAAAAGCAGCGTCATGATTTCTACGCTACAGAGACCACATGACCAGGACCACCACGCCTCTGTGACAGGTCTGCAGTTATTTGTGTCATTCTACAGTGTGACTTGACTTGAAGTTGTGCTGTGTTGCCATGGTTACTAGTATCAAGCAGTAATGAAGAACAGAAGCTATGTGAGATAAAGCTAGAAATGTGTGACTGCAGCACACTGCAGCAGGAAGGTGCTGATGGACCAAAGATAAGACTGATGTGCACTGATCTCTGTGTTAGTATGAGCAAATGGTTCACACAGTTCTTCAACAACAACAACAACAACAACAACAACAACCGCGCTCTACAAGACATCAAAGTGATAGCGCGTGTCTGCTCCGACCTCAATCCATCACTCATCCGGTTTCTTCCTCCTCCGACACGGTAATTGGCCGTTTTTATTCCGTACGGTCAATTAGCGGCGGCGCTGTGATTGGTCGCTGCGTTGCTATGCAGCCAGTCAGCTGTGCGCAGGGAAAAGCGCTCCGGGTGCAAACAGCAGAGTTGTTGCCTGCTGTTGCATCATCATGAGCGGCTCTTTGTGCCAGCAGAGGGGAACTCCGGAGTCATGCGGGGCTAAACACAAGCCCCACTCACTAATGTGATTTAAATAACGTTTAACCAACAACAGAACACACGAAACACCCCGAACACGGCGGACAGACCCGAACACGTCGCTTCGACTCCAACAATTGTGAATTTCTGAGCACTTTGACAACTTTTAGTTCAGTCGGAGCACCTAACAGGTTATTAACCACATCACACATCAACAGTAAACCTACACACTGTATCCAGACACCTATATGGGTCTGACTCGGCCTTTAACGCGACTTAGCGCTGCTTACTTCCTTTGAACAGCCCGTTTAGCCGGGCAGATGGCCAGCTAGCTGGTTAGCTTCTGCTGCTAACGAGCCGTAGTTTTGCTGCTAGCTCCGTTTTTCGCTTGAAAGTCGGTTTACCTTCACAGGGCGGCGGTGGACTCAACCATCCGTCACAGCAGAAAAAGTTAGCGGAGAAAGTTGAGCTTTTATTCGGCGTGTGTGAGCCTGGCTGTTTTTGTTTGGAACATGGAGAGCAGCCGATTGCGAAATCTCTTTTACCATGTACGGCAATGTCCAAGCCCGGCCAATCACAGGGGAGTAGGCGGCAGCGTAACAGGCACTCCGCCAATCACAGCGGAGTGCACTGCAGAGTGATGCAATGTCTACGTGATTGACGTCTCTCTGGACCAATAGGACGTGGTTGTTTTGTGTCGGCTTTGTTTATGTAACAGGAGGTTAGTCAAACATGTATGACTTCACTTGTTAGTGAGGAGAGCTCACACGGAAACGATTGGCCCTATTGATCAGTAATATAATACATGTTCCCATCACTCATATTGATTTCTTTAAGATGGCAATTCTCATTTAGACTCCTACTAAAATAGCACAGACTGTCGGTTCAGGCACACTTCACAGAAACCGGTATTGATAAGTAATCATGGATCAACGACACAGGGGGCAGGGTGGAATACAAACAACCACGAAGTGGAAGAAAGGAACTAAACGATGTCACTGACATACAGTGAAGAGACAGGAAGCAAGGACTGATGAGCTGAGCTCTGATCCACAGCACACAGTGGGTCTGAACACGGCACGATGACGTACGATGGTCATGTGACTCTGTTCAAAGCGAGTCAGTCAATATGAATCCATGATGGAGAGTGAATATCGACACCTGTCACTGCCGAGCAGGAAACGGAAACCGAAAAAGGTTCAAATTAAAGTTCCCGTGTGGGTCTGTCTCACTGTCTCAGTGTGTCTCAGTGTGTCTCACTGTGTCTCAGTGTGTCTCACTGTGTCTTAGTGTGTCTCAATGTCTCAGTGTGTCTCACTGTCTCAGTGTGTCTCACTGTGTCTTAGTGTGTCTCAATGTCTCAGTGTGTCTCACTGTCTCAGTGTGTCTCACTGTGTCTCAGTGTGTCTCAATGTCTCAGTGTGTCTCACTGTCTCAGTGTGTCTCACTGTGTCTCAGTGTGTCTCAATGTCTCAGTGTGTCTCACTGTCTCAGTGTGTCTCACTGTCTTAGTGTGTCTCACTGTGTCTTAGTGTGTCTCACTGTCTCAGTGTGTCTCACTGTGTCTTAGTGTGTCTCAGTGTGTCGCTGCACCTGCATCACTCAAACCAGAAAGGGTTAAACTTCCTTAAACACTAAACAAAACAAGGGCCACAAGGCCGCAGGTCTCTTACTGTCCTCACATCATTATGGCCCTCAAACACAGGGACACACTGGTCCTCCCGTCCTCAGGTTGTCTATACTGACCCTGGAAACGCCTCTTGGCTCGTGGAATCGTTCCACCGCCCCCTCGAACCCCCTCACGCACCCTGACATATGACCCTGGTTTGATTCGCAGAGCATGTCCTCAGCTGTGAGCCTCAGCCCTCTGAGGGCCGCTGGAACCTCTCTGAGCCCCGCGCTGTTTATTTCAGCTGAGAGAAGAGGAAACATGCGCTACTACTGCAAATAAAGAAAGATCCGCCCAGCAGCTGGATCTTTGCGGGTTCCAGCCGACAGAGGGCGCTGTAGTCCGCCTGTTCTGCCCCCTCCCCCTCTGCTCAGAAGAGGATTACATGACTGAATGACGCTTAGGAGCGCTGAGAAATACAACGAGTGTCTGAGCAGACTTTTGTTTGATAAGGCTGATTTTAAACAGTGTCCCTGCACATTAAACACAGTGAGAGTCAGGACCTCAGGACTTATCTGCGTCCTGTCCGGCAGCGACCACTCTCCGCTCGGCAGCAGCCAGCCTAATGTCGCGCTGCCTGGAGATTAAATGTCATTTAAGAAAAAGTTCAGGTCTGATTGAATCCTGTGGTGCAGAGGCGGTCCGGGAGAAGCAGGCTCGGTTCTGTGTGTCGACCAGCAGATAAAGTGGATGCAGAGGAGGAGGAGATGGGGCGCAGAGCGCGGGGCGTAAAAGTTTGGTTCTAGTTGGTCTGCTCCTGTCTGAGCCGTGATAGTGTGTGTGTGTGTGTGTGTGTGTGTGTGTGCCCGCCCACCCCCTCCTGCTATATAACCACGGTTTGACAGCTGAGAGGTTACTGAGCAGGAGGAATCAGCCTGAAGCCGCTTCACTCCGCGCACCAATAAAACTGTCACACCGAGCCCGAGCTCCCGAGCTCCGGTCCCCGCTCAGAACCCCCCTGTCTTCAAACTGGATTCCCGGAGCTCCCCACCATGCATGCCCGGGTTTAGATTCTCCATGGAGCTCTCTAACCTGTACGAGGTCGCGCCCCGGCCCCTGATGAGCAGCCTGACCCACGGCCAGCAGTCCTCCTCCGGCTACAGAGACCCGGCAGACCTCGGCGGCGAGATCGGAGAGAACGAGACCTCCATCGACCTGAGCGCCTACATCGACCCCTCGGCGTTCAACGACGACTTCCTGGCCGACCTGTTCCACCACAGCTCCCGGCAGGACAAGCTGAAGATCATGAACGGAGACTACGAGCCGGCGCCGTGTGGCCCGGGGCCCCAGCAGCTCTACATGTCCAACTACATGGAGTCCAAGCTGGAGCCGCTCTACGAGCACCAGCCGCCGCGCATCCGCCCGGTGGCCATCAAGCAGGAGCCCCGGGACGACGAGGACCTCAACCCGGGCATGCCGCCCACCTACCACCACCCGCACGCGCATTCCCAGCAGTACTCCCAGCATTCCCAGCAGCAGCAGCAGCAGCAGATGCCGCACCTCCAGTACCAGATTGCGCACTGCGCGCAGACCACCATGCACCTCCAGCCGGGACACCCGACCCCTCCGCCGACCCCGGTGCCGAGCCCGCACCACCACCACCAGCACGCGCACCAGCACGCCCAGCAGCAGGGCGGCTTGAAGCTGCTGGAGCAGCAGCGGGCGGGCGGGAAACATAAGAAGCATGTCGACAAGTCCAGCCCGGAGTACCGGCTGAGGCGCGAGCGCAACAACGTCGCCGTGCGCAAAAGCCGGGACAAGGCCAAGATGCGCAACCTGGAGACGCAGCAGAAGGTGGTGGAGCTGACCGCAGACAACGATAGACTGAGGCGGAGGGTGGAGCACCTGACCCGCGAGCTGGACACGTTACGGGGCATCTTCAGGCAGCTGCCGGACGGATCCTTCAAACCTATGGGCAGCTGAGAGACTACTGAGCCGAGAGCGGACCTGTACGTGCTGGATTAAACGGACTGAGGCAGCTGCGCGGTTCACTGCAAAACATCTGGCGTCAAAACATCTCCACCAAAGTGCAGAGAAACAGACCTGGGTCTGAGTCAAACTGGAAGACACTTTGGTTCAACTGGAAGCAGGTGGATCCACCTTCATCACCATCATCACCTTCATCATCGTCATCGCTGAGACAGTGACTCGGTTTTTTGCAGTGTTCACGTGCCTTTTCGAACTGTGTCTGTGCCGATAAGCTCGTTCACACAGAGGACTGATGTCTGTGCCTTATTTCAGTGCAGCTAAGGTAGGCGCCCTGACACGGAGCAGCAGGGCTCACACACACACCTCCCCGATCAACCTGTGTGTGTGTGTGTGTGAGGAGGCATAAACTACCAGAAAACTTTCCACAACTGTTTTAGAATGAATGCTCCTGTAGGGTGAACACATGCACGTCTTCAGGCTCACAGCAAAAATAAAAAAGATTATTTGGATTTTTATTTGTTCCTCCGAAGCGGCTGCAGCACACACACACACACACACACACACACACACACACACACACACACACACACACGCACACACACACACACACACACACGTTTCCTCATTCAGCCGAACTGGATTTAAAAAGATGAGATACAACTGGAGGCACTGAAGCAGCTTTCTGTATGCACTATATGTTAAACACACACACACACACACACACACACACACACACACACACACACACACACACACACGGTGGGTACTAATGGGACACGTCTGCCTCTGTGCACAGATGTTTGGACTAAATGAGTTTCTATGCAATGTCTCTATACAAACACACACAGTGCCTTCTGATCCTCTGAGGTGACCTTTGACCTCTGACCCGCCTGCTTGTTGTGTCAGTGAGGAAGAAGAGAGCACTTTCTGTTTTTTACAAACTCATTTGTAAGATAAGGTGATATATAAATATATATATGAATAAATATCTATAAATATAAGACACCAAAAATCTGAAGTATTAAAATAAAAGAAGCTGTTTTATCAACTCTGCTGTGGTTCTGTATTTTTTGTTATTTCAGCCAACAGGGGGCGCTCAACAAAAACATCTTCATTAAAGGTGCAGCCTAATAAACATGAGGGGATGGGACATGTCCCCTGAGTTTGTCCTGGAAGGCGCTTGCAGGTTAAACTGGTTCGGAGGATGCTCCCCCAGCTGCTCTCAGCCTCCTGGTCAGTTTGTAAGCTCAGTTTCTTTTCACAGAAAAATCCCAGCCAACCCAAACGCATCATTTCAACCCAGGGCAGAGTGTCCTGTCTGCTGATTGGTCAGAGGGAAACTAAACATGAGTCAAAACAGGAAGTAGATTGTGTACCTGTTTCTGGGAGAGACTGTTCACCTAAACATGTGGCCGTTGCCATGGTGACCGTTTACATTGCTGCCTTCAATGATGCTCAGAATCATTATGAAAGTCTTCCCATAATGCACTGCTCTCAGGTCATGTGTTTGGTCCTGTTCAGATCAGACCTGCTCTGTTTGTGGGTCTGTGTGCGATCACTGTGTAAAAATCAACGTCCACACGGATAAAACCCGTCTGTACAATCCAGAGCGACTGTTTCCACAGTATTAATGAGGGTTTGTAGTTAGTCAGTATTTCTTCAGTTAAAAGGACAGGGTTTGGTGAAAACATCCACATTACATCATGATGTCAGAGGGCGGGGCCAGCGGGTCCTGAACATCTGCATGTTCAGACCATGTTCCCCCATCACATCAGAGAACTATGGACAAACTCAACAAACCAGCTAATGGAGAGGCTGAAGCTCCTCTGATGGTAGCTAAGGTGATGTCAAACTGTCTTTAGCCTAGCTTAGCAGCAAGCTAATCTGTGATCCTGGACTGTTCGGGTGTGATTGATTGACACACACTGCAGCAGTGTGTGTCTGTGTGTGCATTAAGACACACCAGCCTTTTTTGCTGCTTGGACAGAGATGTCCTCATACATGGACATGTTGGGACCACAGTGCAGCAGCTTTGTGCAGGGACGCGGTGCGCGCTGTGGGCCCTGACCTGTGAAAGGCTCGGGCTCCAGGCTGCACATGCAGCAGGCGCTGGGTTATTTTCAGGTGTTTGCTCTGCTTCCATTGACGGGCTGTGTGGAGAGTGTGTCAGCAGCTCTATCTGTCTATCTGCTCTGTTTGGCCTGCGTTACACATTAACCGGCCTCCTTTCAGGGAGTCCAGCTCTGCACTGTGAGGACAGCCAGCTGACTGTTTGCTCTCTGAGGAGACTCACGTCCACCCACAGGGACTGTAAGAGGACACCAGAGAGGACTCTCACTCGGGACACCCCAACGCCCATAAAACTGTCAGACGTTTGACAAACTTACGACAACTACGAACGATGTCATTAAAGGTCATCGAGGTGTAGGAGAGGTCAGAGCATGAACCTGGTGGTGCTGATGAGTCATGTGACCGTGCTGTAGCTGTTTATAGCAAAGCATTAGCTTTTAGCTTCTGGCTTGAACTAAACCTGTAAAATCAAAAACTATATTTTCTGCAAGAATCTGAGGACAATGGAGGCGAGTCTGATGGTGGAGGTGCTAACCTCATCCTTATCATCCTGCTGCTGCGTGTTAAAACCTTCCACAGCGAAGACGTCTGTGTCTTCCAGTCTGTGTCCACTGTTGAGCTCCGGACGTTCCGGCGCTCGGTGCTGTGGCCTCGCTCGCTCAGTGAGTTCAGGCCTGATCAGACGTCACACAGAGGAATCAAAAGCAGAAAACTGCTCGCTCACATTTGGAGGCAGCTTTATTTCAAATATCTCCTCTGCAGACTTTAATCCTCTCTGATACCACAATTATTTGTAATTTCTGCTGGAGGCCTCGCTGGCAGCCCCCAGAGGGGAACAGAGCGAGGCGTGGCGGCCGCAGCAGTGAAATTTATCTGCCTGTTTGTTCAGACTATCTTTGAGTTGGTTGGCATTTATTGGCTCAGTGAGCAGCGAGGCAGAGCTGCTTCTCCTTCCTTTATGAGCAGTCAGGAGGAGATTGATAGCCACAGTGCCGTTAGCTACAGTCTCTGCTCTGTTTGATGGAGACTTGTTTGTTCAGTCACACCGCCGTGCAGCCACGCCGCGACGCCTCAACACGTTCCGGCCTCGTTCTCAGACTCAGCAGATTTCTGCGGCGTGTTGCGTCTCATCGCCGCCTCGGCTTTGATCATCCTGCTCTGCTCTGCCCAGGTTTTGTCTGTTTGCCTCTCTCAGGTGTGATTTATGGAGCCTCATTAGAGAGGCTGTGATTTCTCTGTCAGATAACTGGTGGAGTTCTGACAGTCCGGAGGGATCGAGGAGCAGAAACCAAACCACGGTCCAACACCAACAACATGCTGTGCTGGGGAAACCTCCATAAAGCACTATGTAGCAGAAGCAGGGAGAGAACCCACCGATCATTGTTTCACATCCGGACTGATCTGTGTTCAACAGCTCCATGTTATATGCACACTCTGTGAACACAGCACCCAGCTGTTAGCATGTTAGCCACCAGGTGAAAGCTGTGTGTGCACAAACACAGAGCTGTGCATGCTAGCAACCACGCTAACCATATGTGAGTGGGGGGTGCACACACCAAGTCCCACACGTGTGCACGCAGGCAGCGGTGGACCCTGTGTGTGTCCTCGTGTGAAAGTGAGACACCCAAGAGTCAGCTGGGTGTGCACACACGAGTGAGTGAGTGAGTGAGTGAGTGAGTGAGTGATCCATGAACAGGTGTGAGTTAGCAGCCGTGGGTTCCAGCTCTGACGTGCAGGCTTCAGTCCAGAGGAGGACATGTGAGCGTGTGTCTCAGAGGACGAGTCCAGATCTGTGGCTGCTGTTCGTCCTGAACGGAGACGCTTAGAGCTGCTTCCTGTTTACTGCAGCCTCACAGCCTCTGCATGCCGAGCGCTGACGTCTTATTGATATGAAGCGCTTCATACGTGTAAACACAGCACGCCTGACATCTGCAGCTTCTCCAATAAAAACTCCTCATTCCACTTTTATGGCAGAACGAAGACAAACAGACAGAAGAGGAGGCTGAGACGATCCGTCCTCACAGAGGTCACACGTCTCTGCACACCTGCTGAGCACAGGAAGGGTCAGAGCTGGGGACGCCAACAACATGGCGAGGAGGCACAGGAAGGGTCAGAGCTGGGGACGCCAACAACACGGCGAGGAGGCACAGGAAGGGTCAGAGCTGGGGACGCCAACAACACGGCGAGGAGGCCTGCAGCAACCACGCACCCACATTCAAGGGCCATCTCTCTGTTTGTATCCAATCCACCAATGGAGCTGGCTAACAGCTGACATTCAACAACATGTGACAGCATACAGGATGAGGAGCAGATCGGGCTATATGATCACACACTAACAGAACCAGCAGCACCTCCTCACAGCACTCTGCTTGTTCGGAACCAAACGGGAGCTTTGTGATGTCATAAGTGAAGGTGAAGACAGACCGTGGACACCTTCGATCCTTCAGCCTCCCGAAGACATGCAGCTCTTTGACGCTCCGGCAGATTGTGGCGTTTGTCTCTAAAACCACAAAGAAGACGGTTCAGGGTGATAAAAGGTCCGAGCAGACCAAACAGACTAAAACACACAACACCCCTCCACTGAGAGGAGCACAGAACCATGATGTGTGAGGTTCAGTGTTGGCCGGCTGCTCCCCTTCACGTTGCTCTGAGCCGCTCTGAACGTGTCTGGAAGACTTCCAGAACAAACGGAGCGCTGAACGGGTGAATAAATGTTTAGTATTTGCAGCTCGGACCTGAATCTGATAAGTGCTGCTGCTGCACACTCATGTTCAGCGTTAATCATTCACAGCATACGAGCAGCGCCTGGCGCTCGTTCTGCCTGCTGCACGGCTCATTGGCGCTCCTGCGAGGCCGCTGGCAGCCGGCCGGGAGCCAAACTCCCACAGGAGGAAGGAACAGCAGGAGAGAGTGTGGGAAGAACAGCTGGAGCCGCCGGTCCCCCAGAGACCCTGACTGTACCGATAGCATCTCTGTGTTCCTCTGAACGCCTCGCGCTGCCTTCAAGACCACTCTGTCTGCCAGGTTTCCACTGCTGCTCACCGCTCGTCTGCTTCTCCGGTTATTTCCGCTTCACACTGACGACTCGTGATGCAGGAACCAACCAGACACTCAGGAACCATTCAGGACCAAGTCCAGGTCACGACCCAGCACTTCTAGTCATCTTCACCTCAAGTCAAAACTAAAAGTCCCACAGCCGAGGTCCTGAAGGCGTCCTGACGTCCTGCAGTTCACCGAGGTTTCCTGGTTCATACCAGACGTTTGTCGATGTGCGGCCTCTGCTGCCACGTCGACTCAGTGGTTACTCACAGTACTGCAATGAAAAAAACAGACGTCATTTGTTATGACATCACAGACAGGTGTGACCTCATCAGTGCTTCCTGCTGCCGCTGAACAGGAAGTCATGTGACAAGGCAACATTTCTGCACATGAAATGAGGAAGCTGCATCTGCCATGCATCCCAGCATGCAGCGGGGCTGACAGGTCACTGTGGTAGGCCTGTTATGAGTCAGCAGTTTGTCTGTGAAACCAAAGGCTGAGTTCCCACGAAGCGATGGGGGAGGGAGGGAGGGAGCAGGCTGGAGGTTGGTTCTGTCTGTGGTCAGAGGTCTGTTGGTGAGGCGACCTCCAACAGAACACGAAGGCAGTAAACGCTTCTGCAGAATCAGGACCATCTGACCATCGTCCTCTCTTCCTGCTTCTGACCAATCAGAATCCTCTGTCCACCAGCCAATCACATCTTCAAACCGTCCAATCAGAGAGCTGCATGAAATCAGAACCTTTCTCTCCTTGTGATGCTTTCTGCGGCGGCGGCCATGTCAGCCAGGCTTCACACACAACCACTCATAAGGAGATCCAGCAGCGGACGCGCCGCAAAGAGAAACCACGTAACTGTAGTGCTGTTTGTCTGCTGGAGCGCGGCGCTGGAGGTTTCACGTGCTGACAGATTCTTTCAAAGCAGATCACAGAAGAAGCAGAAACACTTCCTGTTTTTATATTAGAATAACAGAGCAACACACGCCGTTCAAAATGTGACAACACTTGAACACACAACTGGAAACTTCTAATGTTTTCCTGTTTGTACTTGAAGTTTAAAGGACTGACTGATGAATGAATCCAAAACTCTTCATGTTGACCTGAAGGCAGGAGGTTCAGGAGCGCTGGCCCTTTAAGAGGTGTCAGGCCCGGTCCTGGTTCTGGTCCAGACCTGAAGGAGGATCCCAGCGAGCGCTCGGCTGCAGTTTTGTTAGTGTCAGCAGAGTAAACACTGATAAGATAACTCACATTCCTCCAACATGGCCGCCGGCCGTCACTGCAGGCTGACCTCTGACCTCTGAGGAGGAGGAAGGAGCGCTGCCACGTTTGATCGAATATGTAATAAAATGTCTGCACACATTCCATCGCTGCTGTTGTTGTTGTTGTTGCTGTTGTTGTTGCTGTTGTTGTTGCTGTTGTTGTTGCTGTTGTTGTTGTTGTTACAGAGACTGGATCAGAGAAGAGCTGCATTTCTCTCTGAACTGACATGGCGTCCGGCGTGTTTCCACTGGACACTGCTGGTCAGAGTTCACCTGCTGAGTTTACACAGGGAGGGGGCTCTCAGTGACCACACTCCCCCCCACCCCCACCCCGCTGATGGCTAAAGTCCTGCCGCCACAGCCCAGGAGCGTCTGCGCTCTGTTTGCTCGGGGATGGGGGGGCAGGAGGGTATAGTCCAGTCACCCTGACCCAGCAGGCTGGGCCACCCTGACTGGCTGGGCGGGGTTCACGTGTTCTGAGCAGGCTTTTATTTCAAAAAGATCTACTGAAGCTCAATGAGACCTTCTTTAAAGGTCGGGTAGAAGGGGTTAAGAGTTCCTTAAACAGAGAGGACAGAGAGGACAGCCGTCCTCCAGACTCTGAATGACAGTGAGCTGTTAGAACTCTGCAGATCAGATGGAGCAGCATGATGTGGCTGACCTCACCTTAGACTGAAGACACACCATCACTGTTCTCACTTAAACCAGGAGGAAGGAGGCGCTGACCTGCTGCTGTGTCCTCTCATGTCTGTCTCTGACTGTACCGTAATAACTGTACCGTAATAACTGTACCGTAATAACTGTACCATAATAACTGTACCGTAATAACTGTACCGTAATAACTGTACCATAATAACTGTACCATAATAACTGTACCGTAATAACTGTACCGTAAAAACTGTACCACATAATAACTGTACCACATAATAACTGTACCACATAATACCTGTACCGTAATAACTGTACCGTAAAAACTGTACAACATAATAACTGTACCGTAATAACTGTACCACATAATAACTGTACCATAATAACTGTACCATAATAACTGTACCGTAATAACTGTACCGTAAAAACTGTACCACATAATAACTGTACCACATAATAACTGTACCGTAATAACTGTACCACATAATACCTGTACCGTAATAACTGTACCGTAAAAACTGTACAACATAATAACTGTACCGTAATAACTGTACCACATAATAACTGTACCATAATAACTGTACCGTAATAACTGTACCGTAATAACTGTACCACATAATAACTGTACCGTAATAACTGTACCGTAATAACTGTACCACATAATAACTGTACTGTAATAACTGTACCGTAATAACTGTACCATAATAACTGTACTGTAATAACTGTACCACATAATAACTGTACTGTAATAACTGTACCATAATAACTGTACCGTAGTAACTGTACCGTAATAACTGTACTGTAATAACTGTACCATAATAACTGTACCATAATAACTGGCTGAATGTTGCTTGTAGAGCGTTTGTTCTCAGAGTGAGCTTTGCTCCTCACTGAGCTCAAACCTTCAGTCTGCTCCTTCCTCACAGTCGCTCTGAGAACATTCTTAAATCACCTTTAAGCTGATAGTCCTCACTAAGAGTTTTAGATGGATATCGAGCTGTCTGAGCGGATTCTTAGAGTCTTTGTGAATATGGCCCTGATCCTCTGATCAATGATCAATGGTGCAAGCATTTCAGCATCTGTGTGGGACAGACAGAGTCATCTGTTACTCTCTGAGTGTTATACACAGAGAGACAGACATGAGCAGAGTTAAGTAAAAGATCCAGGTAACAACAACAACAATATAAATATTGAAGGTGCAAGCAGCGATGACGGGCCCTCTGCGTGCTGAGAGGAACCAGACCAATTTCCAGGTGGATTGGACAAATCCCCTAGGAGGAGTTTATAAAAGTGCGGAGAGTGAAAAATGCAAAGTGATAACTTTTGCTCAGCCATGTCTTCAGAACCATGTGACAAAATCTCAGGTCTGTCAGAGTATCTCCCTAGGAGGAGTTCGTTCAAATACGAGGTGTGGAACATGGAAAATCAGCCTGAACACAATTCATGCTGCCAGTAGGTGGCGCTAGGAGAGTATCATCACATTAGCATATCAATCTGTTCAGAATGACAGGCTCAGCATGCCTGATTTTTTTCATCCACATTAGATGAAGTATGTGGGAGAGACAGCCACAAACACATCCATTTCCTGTGCGTTGGCAAAGGGTCAACTTCGTGGTGGCGCCACAGCCAGACCGTATGACGAAGTGCTGTGTTTTTGATAACTTTTGGTCCCTAACCCCTAAAGCGCACCAATTTTCAGCCCTATCGAGCAATTCCCCTAGGAGGAGTTTTCAAAAGTGCGGGGTGAGCAAATTGGAACATGGCGTGGTTTTTCCAAGATGGCCGACGCCCTGTAGGGGGTGGAATTTTTTTTCCAAAGGCATGTTTATTGGCATGAGGCGATACATCAGCCTACCAATTTTCATGGCCGTAGCTGTTACGCTGAATATTTTCAAATTCAAGGGGGCGCTGTAGAGCCATTTGGACAGTCACTGTTGTGGCGACAGATCACCATTTTTCGCGTACCTGGCCAGGCTGCCAGTTTTGGAGTTTTTGAGCATGTTTAGGGGGTCAAAATTGTGCCCAATGATGTGGAAGAAAAATAGGGAACAAAAATAAACGCTTGCATTTCAATATATTGCACGTTTCGTGCTCGGACCCTAACAATAGAAGAACAGCAGGAAAACCAGGAGAGGAACATTCAGCTGTGAAGAGTGAAGCTGAGAGGAGGAAGAATAAGATCACACACACACACACACACACACACACACACACACCTCTGGGACAGTGAAATGCTTTAAAAGAGTTTTTGGGTGACGTCCAAACTGGATTGTTGCTGTTTGATAATTCCCCCTCAGCTCTGACTTACAGGCTCACTCTGTTTTCACTCCTAACCTCGTTAGTCTGTTAGCAGTCCTGCTGAAGGGTTAACGTGTGTGTGTGTGATTGATGGCATTGTTTAAAGCCAGGGAGGCTTTGGAAAGCTTTGCTATTGTTTCAGCTCTTGGCAGCGAGGATTCTTTAGAAAAACAAAGGCGGGGGAGGAGAGGGGGGAGGAGGGGGGAGGAGAGGGGGCGAAGAGAAGGAATTAGAAAACAAAACAAGAGTTGTCTTCACGAATCTGATAGTCGCCCGCTGGGACTGCGCTCCACCCCCTCCTCCTCCTGCTGCCACCACCAACCAAACCACAGCTATCCCTGCCCCCCCACCCAGCCGGAGAGAGCGGGAGAAAGAAAACACACACCAGGAATGTACCAACACACAAACATGGCGTCGGCCCAGGCCCTCCGCTCTCACTGTTATTCTTTACAAGATGCTCTGGGCTCGGCTCGGCCCGACGCTGACCACAGAATTTCTGATATTCCTGCGCGTATGCCCCCCGCGGCGGAGCCGCTGGGAATGTTCTGTAAAAACACCGCAGGGCTCGGCCGGTGGTCCGAGGCCCGGCTATATGAGGGGGGCCCCCGGGGGCCTCATCAACAGAGCAGCGGCCCCACAGGAGAGGAGGCTGATTGGGGGAGCCCGTTCCCCCTCATGATGAAAGCCTGAGCAGGTTTCAGGCCGACCCAGCACCTCACACAGACGCCATGAAGCTGAGCACACAGCCATCAAGTCATCAGGGCACCATGGCAACAGAGAAAATGGAGAAGTGTGGCGAGTCCTAACCCACCTGGACTCATTCAGCTCAGGTGAAGGATCAGCTGATCAGACTGCGGCTGCCTCACACAGCGCCATGCTGAACGTTACATATCAGCCTGCTCTCACCCCTCTTCAGCATCTTTCAGGTGCTCACAGTACTTCACATTTACTTTGTTTGTGCACACACACATTCACACAACAATGGTGGAGTTAGCATTGAGTGTCCCGGGCAGGGACAGCTGCTGGAGTCTCTGTCTGCGGCGTCCACAAACATTTGACAGGAAAAGCTTTGGTCCACACATGGACAGAGGAGAGCTGGATCCAGACTCCATGACCCCGAGTCTGGAAGAAACCGGAAGACACAGACGCAGCACAGAGTCTGTTAGCCTGTGTCCTTATCAGAGTTTTCAGAGGTGAAGTTCAGCCTGCCGCAGTGTGTGTGTGTGTTTGTAGACAATCTAATTGGAGACAGGTGAATAATTGGTGGATTAAGGCACCGCCCTACGTCTGGATTGGCTGGGTGTGGAGGAGTGGGGTTAAGTGTAATTACCTGCTCATTACACACATAAGGACGGCGGCGGTGTGTTCAGGCTTATCTGCGGCCGCGCTGCATTACTGCAGACACACACTGGCAGCACAACAACAACACAACTAGTCAACACAACAAGCAGAAGATCCACCAGCTGAGATCACAGCAGAGGAACTAAAGAGAACACAGCAGAAGCAAAGAGAACACAGCAGAAGCAAAGAGAACACAGCAGAACCAAAGAACCAAAGGGAACACAGCAGAACCAAAGAACCAAAGAGAACACAGCAGAACCAAAGGGAACACAGCAGAGCTCCAAAAGAGAACACAGCAGAACCAAAGAGAACACAGCAGAGCTCCAAAAGAGAACACAGCAGAACCAAAGAGAACACAGCAGAGCTCCAAAAGAGAACACAGCAGAACCAAAGGGAACACAGCAGAACCAAAGAGAACACAGCAGAGCTCCAAAAGAGAACACAGCAGAACCAAAGGGAACACAGCAGAGCTCCAAAAGAGAACACAGCAGAACCAAAGAGAACACAGCAGAACCAAAGAGAAAACAGCAGAACTAAAGGCAACACAGCAGAACCAAAGGGAACACAGCAGAACCAAAGAAAACACAGCAGAACTAAAGAGAACACAGCAGAACCAAAGAGAACACAGCAGAACTAAAGAGAACACAGCAGAACCAAAGAGAACACAACAGAACACAGCAGAACTAAAGAACACACATCAGAACCAAAGAGAACACCACACAACTAAACAGAACACAGCAGAGCTCCAAAAGAGAACACAACAGAACCAAAGAGAACACAGCAGAACCAAAGGGAACACAGCAGAACCAAAGGGAACACAGCAGAACCAAAGAGAACACAGCAGAACTAAAGAGAACACAGCAGAGCTCCAAAAGAGAACACAACAGAACCAAAGAGAACACAGCAGAACCAAAGGGAACACAGCAGAACCAAAGAGAACACAGCAGAACTAAAGAGAACACAGCAGAGCTCCAAAAGAGAACACAACAGAACCAAAGAGAACACAGCAGAACCAAAGGGAACACAGCAGAACCAAAGGGAACACAGCAGAACCAAAGAGAACACAGCAGAACTAAAGAGAACACAGCAGAACCAAAGGGAACACAGCAGAACCAAAGAGAACACAGCAGAGCTCCAAAAGAGAACACAGCAGAACCAAAGAGAACACAGCAGAACCAAAGAGAACACAGCAGAGCTCCAAAAGAGAACACAGCAGAGCTCCAAAAGAGAACACAGCAGAACCAAAGAGAACACAGCAGAACCAAAGAGAACACAGCAGAACTAAAGGCAACACAGCAGAACCAAAGAGAACACAACAGAACACAGCAGAACTAAAGAACACACATCAGAACCAAAGAGAACACCACACAACTAAACAGAACACAGCAGAGCTCCAAAAGAGAACACAACAGAACCAAAGAGAAGGATGGAAGAACTGAAGAATAGATAAACTTTAAAATCTGACCAAATGTATGAAAATGGCTGAAAATGAAGTCTGTGGTGCTGAATCTGCTGTGCGCACACACACACACAGACACACACACACAGACACACACACTGGTCCTCTGTAAACTGTGAGGGTCTTGGCGTGGAGGAGAACAACAGTTGAGTCTGGAGTGAGCCGGACAGACGTAAACAAACACAAACACAAACACCACTTTAGAAGCGACACAAATTGAGGCGCAGACCCAAAACATCCTGATGGGCATTTAATGACAGCATCCTGATAGCATTTAGCCTAGCTTAGCATAAGTCATAATGCTGCACCTACCTAACCAGAGCTGAGTCACAGCAGACTCCACAGCCAGGAGACGCCTGTCTGTCCTGCGTAAACCTTTCATGTTGACAAATTCATACTTCATGCAGCACGCATCAGTCATGGAGCTGCAACAAACACACAAACGAAACCAGACACACATGTCTCAAACATACTGACGTTTCTCTGGTTTCCTTTAACCTGGACCATCAGTACTGGTCACATGATCAGTCCGAGTGTTCTCATTGGTCACTGCCCCTCTACACAGCAGCACCATCATGTCTACAAGCAGAGAGAACTCAGACATCAGAACCAGAAACACTTTATGAATCCAGGGGAGATGGACATGGACTTCATGAGTCAGACCGTGAGTCAGGGGGAGGCGTTCAGCTTGATGGTCACAGGAAGGGATGAGCTCCCGTGGCTCAGTGCTGCATGTTCCGTCTGCTGAAAGTTCTCCTGCTCCTCAGCAGCACGTGGTGGAGAGGATGGAAGCTGTTCTCCAGGACCCCTGCAGCTCAGACAGCATCCTTCTGTCAGGGAGTCCAGCTCCACCCCCACAACACCACCAGTCTGATGAGTGTGTTGAAGGCACTGGAGAAGAAAACATGACCCTCACAGTGCTCGCTGGCCGGTCCAGGTGGGTGTAGACACGGCTCAGAAGGAAGGCCCATCCTCACAGAGATCTGTACTGCAGGTCGGACAGAGACTCTGCTCACATCATGGAGGATTATTAACCGTGTAGACAAAAGGGATTTGATGAAATGTTAGGTTTATTTAAGAACCTTCTGGAAGAACAGGAGATGATGTGATGATGATGAATTATATATTCAGGCAAAAACTGATCAGCAAGCCGCTGCACAAAGGTTCAAGTATCTATTTAGGTCTGTTTGAGTCCACTGTGACAGTCAGAAAAAAGGTTACACACAGCAGGAGGAATCAGAGAAACATGACAGCAGGAATGTTTCTGTGGATGTCACACACAGACAGACACACACAGCTCTGACATGACAGGACAGGATCTGCAGCCACCTTTCAACAGGCTGTGTGTTTACAGTGACACGTCACTGATCTAATGATGCAGCAGCTCCCAGCTCCCCACTGCACACAGCAGAGCCCCTGGACTCACTCCAACAGTGTCACAACACACAAACACACACAAAGCACGAGCACAACACCTCAGGTGGTGACTCCAGAGTGACCCCTGTGGTCATTCGGTGAGCTGCAGGAGACACTGCCTCAGCTAACAGCTAACAGTGCTGATCAATGGGCTGATGTGTGGTACTGATCCCTCAGCCGGATCTCTGAGAAGAGGACAGATGAAGAGGGCAGTGGGTCCATCAGCACAAACACCACCGACACACACATTCCTCACATGCCTCCGACTGACAGCTACTGAAGGCGGGATCCACCGCTCCGCCTCTGTGTACCTCTAAGTGCTACCTGGCACCCTGGGGGTGGGCGGGGCCAGAGGACGGGGGCGTAAACACACCTCACTGCACTGCACACACATTCCTGACACAGAGAGTCACTGACACACACACACACACACACAGACAGACACACACACACACAGAGTCACTGACACACACACAGAGTCACTGACACACACACGCACACACAGTCACTGACACACACACACACAGACAGACACACACACACACACAGAGTCACTGACACACACACAGAGTCACTGACACACACACGCACACACAGTCACTGACACACACACACACACACACACACACACACACACACAGAGAGACACACACAGACACACACACAGAGAGTCACTGACACACACACACACAGAGTCACAGACACACACACAGAGTCACTGACACACACACGCACACACAGTCACTGACACACACACACACACACACACACACACACAGACACACACAGACACACACACAGAGAGTCACTGACACACACACACAGAGTCACAGACACACACACAGAGAGTCACTGACACACACACACACAGAGTCACAGACACACACACAGAGAGTCACTGACACACACACACACAGAGTCACAGACACACACACAGAGAGTCACTGACACACACACAGACACACACACACAGAGAGTCACTGACACACACACAGACAGACACACAGACACACATACACACACAGACACACACACACAGACACACACACACACATACACACACAGACACACACACACAGACACACACACAGAGACACACAGACACACATATACACACACAAACAAACACAGAAACACACAGACACACAACACTAGTACTAAAGTGCTACTGGAGACTAGTCCTCATATCAAAGGACTAGGTATCAGAGCTGGGTGGGTGTTGGAGGACTAGTTCTGACTTCTGGTTACTAAGCACACAGAGCGTGCGGAGGTCATGTGACAGGCTGGAGAAACGGCATGAGAGTCTGAGGCTGATCTGGACCAGGATCCATCCACAACAACCAGCCGCAGCACCGGTCTGTTTGACATGAGACACCTGGGGACATACAGAGACACACAGGGACACACCTGAGCGACACGGTCACAGCAGATAACAGACAGTGTGTGAGTGGAGGTGCCTGGAGTACAGTCAGGCATCAGACTAAATGAGCTGTGAATGAGGAAGAGGAAGGAGGAGCTACCGCTGCATGAACCTGGTCTCATGATGTTGGGCCTGGACTCGAGCACAACCGCAGGACAGACACACAAACATCAGGCCACCTGACCCACCGCTGAAGCTACGGGGGCAGCAGGCCCATTATCATCTATTGTAAGGAGTAAGGGGAGCTGAGTCAGCTGTGATGTCGTCTCTGCAGTGGGCCTCATCACCATGGCAACAGAAAATGGTGTTTTATATAAGGTGTAATATGCTTTGTCCCAGGGACATCAAAGGGACATCCCAGGGACATTACCTTTAAAATAAAACAGGAAATACCACAACAAACCAGTAACACACTCAAAACACAAGAGTTTAACAAGGAGTCATCACATCTTGTGGTTGTTTTGTCATAGTTGTTTTGTGTGTCTGTTGATGTTTTGATACTTCTCGTGGTGCTTTGTGTGTCTGTCTGATGGTGTTTTGAGACGTCTTGTAGTTGTTTTGTGTGTCTGTTGATGTTTTGATACTTCTTGTGGTTGTTTTGTGTGTCTTCGATGCTGTTTTGTGTCTCTTTGTAGTACTGGTTTTGTTTCTCTGTGTTTTTTTTGTGTCACTTGGTGGTGGTTTGTGTGTCTTTGGCCTTTGTGAGTCTCTCTGTTGTGTCTACTTGTGATTGTTGTGTGTCTTTTGGGGGCTGGTTGTGTTGCTGTCTTGTGTTCAGGTCCCCTTGGGTGGATGCTGTAGCAGCAGCCCTGTCTGGCCCTCTGGGGGTTGTGTTGGCCCCTGGCGGCCCCGGGGCCCCTGCTGCGGTCCAGTCCGTGACAGGCTGTCTTTTCCAACACATCTTAAACGCCCCCTGCTGTCTGGTAATCCAGCAGAATTGCAGCAGCGTGTGCGGTGGCGGCCTGTCATCAGGCGGCGTGGGGCCGCAGACCGGTCGGTCCGGCTGTGCGGCGTGGCGTGGCGCATTGTTCGGCGTGTTTACTCAGAGCTGCAGCTCTCAGAGCCGCGCGGAGACACTAAAAATAGTCTGTCTGTGAAAACAGTGCAGCCGCTTGTGTGGAGGCTCCACTGGAACCAGAGGTGTGTTTGAGTTGGAGCGCAGTGTGGGATCACCGCCTCTCTCTCTGGACATGGTCCTTGCACGCCCACACCTCTGAGCCTGTGTGTGTGTTGATAATGACATGCACAGCAGTGTGTGCGGCTGCATGTTTAAACCTGTGTTAGATAATGATATGTGTGTGTATAATGACATGTGCCTGTGTATGCATTCACATTGCACATCTGTGTGTGTGTGTGCTACAACAGCAGCGCAGCAGTGAGCTGTGTTAAAGCGCACAAAATGAGTTTTTGTTGGGGACTATTTTCTGTGGCGGATTAATTTTGTGCTGTTTTATGTGTCTTAACTAAAACCATAAACATGTGTTTGTCCTCACTTCAGACAGACAACCTGTCCTCGTCCTCCCACACGACTTCTGTCTTCCAGGACTGTCTCCCGTCCTCTCAGCTGCCTTAAATCCTTACTGATGTCACACTCAGAGATGTCCTCCATGTCATCACTGTCCAAACATCCCCACATGCTGGTCCTCTAACAGCCAATCAGAAGACAGAGAAAACAAAACTATGTTAGACACACTCACAGAGCTGGGGGGGGGGGTGTCTTCCATCACCTCAGGCTGGAAACTCTCTGTGAACCAAACGAACTCAGGTGAAGATGAGGGAGCCTGAACTGAAGCATGAAGCATTCAGTGTGTCTGTGTGAGTGTGTGTGTCTCTGTATGTCTCTGTGTGTGTGTGTGTGTGTGTCTCTGTATGTCTCTGTGTGTGTGAGTGTGTGTGTCTCTGTATGTCTCTGTGTGTGTGTGTGTGTGTGTCTCTGTATGTCTGTGTGTGTGTGTGTGTCTCTGTATGTCTCTGTGTGTGTGTGTGTCTGTGTGTGTGAGTGTGTGTGTCTGTGTGTGTGTATGTCTCTGTATGTCTCTGTGTGTGTGTGTGTGTGTGTGTCTCTGTATGTCTCTGTGTGTGTGTGTGTGTGTGTCTCTGTATGTCTCTGTGTGTGTGTGTGTCTCTGTATGTCTCTGTGTGTGTGTGTGTGTGTGTCAGTGTGTGTGTGTGTGTGTGTCTGTGTGTGTGTCTGTCTGTGTCTCTCTGTGTGTGTGTGTCTCTGTATGTCTCTGTGTGTGTGTGTGTGTGTGTCTGTGTGTCTGTGTGTCTGTGTGTCTGTGTGTGTGTCTATGTGTGTGTGTGTCTGTGTGTCAGTGTGTGTGTCTGTGTGTGTGTGTGTGTGCCTGTGTGTGCGTCTGTGTGTGTGTGTCTATGTGTGTGTCTGTGTGTGTGTGTCTGTGTGTGTGTGTCTCTGTGTGTCTGTGTGTGTGTGTCTCTGTGTGTGTCTCTGTGTGTGTGTGTGTGTCTCTGTGTGTGTCTGTGTGTGTCTATGTGTGTGTCTCTGTGTGTGTGTGTGTGTGTCTGTCTGTGTCTGTGTGTGTGTCTGTGTGTGTGTGTGTCTGTCTGTCTGTGTCTGTGTGTGTGTCTGTGTGTGTGTGTCTGTGTGTATGTGTGTGTGTGATTCACAGTGTGTGACCTCTGGAATCTCCACCTTGTGAGGACCAATCAGAGCTCTGCTCCTGCAGATTCAGGGTTAGGAGCTGCAGAATCACATGACTGAATGAAGTGGTCAGCTGTTATCACTGCATACACGTCTATGCAGCCCTGCTCTACCTACCAGGTTCGGGTCAAAGGTCAGTCCAGAGGTTTGGTCTGCGTCCACACTGACATGTCAGCTGCAGGTGCAGGTCTGACTGACCTTCAGAAGCTCCAAGCTGTGACAGGAAACTCACAGAGGGTCCCAGCAAATACAAGTGCGTGTGTGTGTGTGTGTGTGTGTGTATGCGTGTGTGTGTGTGTCTGTGTGTATGCGTGTGTGCGTTTGTGTGTATGCGTGTGTGTGTCTGTGTGTGTGAATTGTGTTAACATCGTCTCTTGAGTCAGTCATGAGATCCTTACAGCCCTCCTGGCCTCTGATTGGCTGCCGCTCTCTGACACAGGTGTGTGTTCCCGTGTTTTTGTGCGGCTGAGACCATGTCGCTGTCATGGAAGGCGTTGCTCACCGCACGGTTTGTGCTGACTGTTGAATGTCCGGCCGTGTCCCATCATGCTGTGCGGCTCTGACAGATGGTAAAAACCAGAAGTGAAAGCAGGCAGATGTTTCCACGTCTCTCAGTCAGCAGTTTTACATGAGAGTCAGTGTGAGCACACGGCGGCCATGACGGTCTGCAGCCTCCACACTGGCGTGGAACCAGAGACCTGCCTGCTCGGGACTCTGGTGGAGGGTCTGCCGGAGCTTTGTCTTCGCCTGTTTGTGGTTTGTCCTCTGGGGCCACCGTACAGGACTGCGGTCTGTTGACCTCTCTGGGGTCGGTCAGACCTGGGTGTCCCTCAGCAGCTCCGTCCACCCATGAACGTCACTACGCTGATGACATGCTGCTCCACCTGACCTACACGTCGTCCTCCTTCTCTGGAGCTTGTTGTTGTTTCTTCCTCTCACGGCCACATCACACTGATGGATGCTACAGGTTGTAACCATGGGTGGAACCAGAGACCAAAGAATGACCCATCATGAGGTCTGCGTGGCCTCTGGGACCTGGGACCTGCGGCCGGTCAGACTCCTGCAGGCGGGAACACAGCCGCCACTTTATCACCTGCAGAAGAAGAAAACAGCCGCAAATAACTCAGGCTGACGGGGCATTTTGCTCCTGTAAAAATATTGCAGCAGTAGAAAAACAGTGTGTGTGTGTGTGTGTGTGTGTTTACACTGAATGGCTGCAGTCTATTTAAGGCGGCTCGGTGTATTTATGTCAGATGTATACAGCGTGGAGGAGCCGGCGGGGCTCTGAGCTGTGGTTCACGTCGGGTCATTTCAGGCTCCAACAGTTTGGAGAAAATGTTTGTTGGCATCACCATCATCATCATCATCACCATCATCATCATCATCATCATCACAACACAGGAAAATACGTTCATGTTCCTGCTCTCTGTGGTTCTGACTGAACTTTTACTAGAACTCCTGTGTTTTTAAGTTATTCTAAGTCTGAAAATAACCTTTATACTTTTCCTGGATTTCCATCGGGGGATCAATAAAGTATCTGTGTATAGATCATCTGGACAAACAGACCCAGGGTTCAGTGTGACCCCTCTGCTGCCTGACAGGCTGAATTCAGGGCACCACAAACACCCTGCCCCATCAGGACCTGTTGTTCTGATGCGTGTTGTTTCTTACAGGCGGCTTACATAAGGAAATAAAAGAGCCATTGATGTGCGTCCATCCTTCATACAGACTTTATGTAAGCGCTCAGAGGCTGAGACGCAGACGCAGCGGGTAAAGTCCAACCTCAGCCGCTAAGCAGGATTTATCAGAGCGTGTTACTGATCAACCTGCAGCCCGAGGCCTGGGAACGCTGCACGGCTGCAGACCTCTGACCTCTGACCGTCACCACGGCAACACAGCAAACTCACAAACCTAAACTGAACTGTTCATATCCAGACACAGACACACACAGACACACACACACACAGAGACACACACACAGACACACACACACAGAGA
The DNA here is from genome assembly GCF_900634625.1 of Parambassis ranga. Lineage (NCBI taxonomy): Eukaryota > Metazoa > Chordata > Actinopteri > Ambassidae > Parambassis > Parambassis ranga. Next base: position 470,634 of record NC_041024.1, read on the forward strand.
CACACACACAGACACAGAGACACTGTCTCTCACACAGACACACACACACAGACACACACACACAGAGACACACACACAGAGACACACACACAGAGACACTGTCTCTCACACAGACACACACACACACACACACAGACACACACACACACACACACTCTCTCTCACACACACAGACACACACACACACTCTCTCTCACACACACAGACACACTCTCTCTCTCACACCGACACACACAAACACAGTGTGTAATGTTCAGACATTTCACTGCTCCCTAATTATACCTGTGAAATAATTGTCATCACCACGACCTGCAGTTCCTCCAGTGTCCACTAGCTCTGAAAGTGAGTCAGTCCTCCATGTTCAGGAGTTGAGGAAGAACAGAGGAGGAGATGGACAGGAGCATCGGTGCGGTGTCTGCAGTAATGTTCTGGTCTGTCGATGTGAACTGTTTGACTGGGTCTCTACAGCACCACAGGTTAAATGAGTCCACTCTGCAGGGAGATGGGTGGATGGATGGATGGAGGGATGGATGGAGGGATGGATGGATGGATGGATGGATGGATGGAAGATGGATGGAAGATGGAGGGATGGAGGGACAGGTGGGTGAATGGATGGATGGATGATGGATGGAGGGATGGATGATGGATGATGGATGATGGATGATGGATGATGGATGATGGATGGATGAATGGATGGATGGAGGGATGGATGGATGGAAGATGGAGGGATCGATGGATGGATGGAGGGATGGAGGGATGGATGGATGATGGATGGCGGGATGGATGGATGGATGGATGGAAGATGGAGGGGTGATTGATGGATGGATGGATGATGGATGATGGATGGATGGATGGATGGACAGGTGGGTGGATGGATGGATGGATGGATGGATGGATGGATGGATGATGGATGATGGATGGATGATGGATGATGGATGGATGATGGGTGGATGGATGGATGGATGATGGGTGGATGGATGGATGATGGATGATGGATGGATGATGGGTGGATGGATGGAGGGACAGGTGGGTGGATGGATGGATGATGGATGGATGATGGATGGATGATGGGTGGATGGATGGAGGGACAGGTGGGTGGATGGATGGATGATGGATGATGGATGGATGGATGATGGATGGATGAAAGGATGGATAGATGGAGGGATGATGGATGGATGGATGGATGGATGATGGATGATGGATGATGGATGGATGATGGGTGGATGGATGGATGGATGGATGGATGGATGGATGATGGATGGATGATGGATGGGTGGATGATGGATGATGGATGGGTGAATGAATGGAAATCAGACTTGAATGCTCTGAGGAGGAACACTGAATGAACTGCCTCATTCCTCCTCAGAGTGAACCAGTCGGAGCAGAGTGTCAGTCAGCCTCCTGCAGGCGCCTCTGATTGGTCAGCCCTCACTTCCTGTGTAAACATGATAACATTTATCTATAAAGAATATTCAAGCTCCGAGGTTTATTTATCCCCGCTGTTTGCTGACACACTGCCGACTGCTCCCCACTGCAGGCTGAAGTCAGCGTAACGCGAGCCCTTGCTGGGAGACCAGGGGGACAAGCGGAGCGTGGTGGTTCCTGGACGGGGCCCCATCGGCTCTGGAGCCGCTCCACGCGTTCAATCATTAACAGCGTTCACACACAGCTGAATCCTGACCAAGGAAAACACTCGCTGTTTGTCAGGTTTGCACGTCTGAGGGTGGAAGTTTACCGCCGAGGAGGAGGGAGCAAAGGTCACAGCTGCAGGAGGCGCAGGGCAGAGGGGCAATTCAAACACCGAGAACTGGTCCAGAACCTGCAGGACACGGTGCCTTTAACGTGGCCTCCAGCAATCCCAGCATGCACTCTGCTGGTGAGAGCCAAGGGCCAGAAGTTACCCTGGGCCTTCACTGTGAAGAACAAAGGCAGTGTTACCTGGTGTGTGTGTGTGTGTCTGTATGTAAGTCTCTGTGTGTGTGTGTATGTGTGTGACTCTGTGTGTGTGTGAGTGTGTGTGTGTGTGTGTGACTCTGTGTGTGTGTGTGTGTGTCTCTGTGAGTCTGTGTGTGTGTGTCTCTGTGTGTGTATTTGTGTGTGTGTGTGTGTGTCTCTGTGGGTCTGTGTGTGTGTCTGTGCGGGTCTGTGTGTCTCTGTGTGTCTGTGTGTGTGTGTGAGTTGAGGTAATGTGTCCTTATGTAAGACAGATAACAGCGACGTAACCAGACAGAGAGTGAAACCACCATCACATCCGACCTTCAGTTACAGAGCCACTCTTCCTCCTCGCCTTGTCTCAGCTGCCGTGTGGAGCTGTGGTTTCCTGCTGTGTGTCTGCAGGCGCTGATAGCATCACCCTCTCTGCTGGACTTCCTCCATCACACACACACACACACACAGCAAGGTGTCCTCAAACAGATGATAAACAAGAAGATCAGTTTGTCAATAAATAGATATTTTTCTATAAAACACAACCCCCCCCCCTCTGACTGTGTGTGTGTGTTTAGGGGCACCTAATGTATCCCACAATGCATCAGGAAAAGCACTGTACCACTGATGGCCACAATGTTGTCAGTATGTCCCATCATGCATTGTGCTGACTGTTCATTTAGCCGGACTCCCAGCACTGATCTGGATCTGGATCTGGCTGCACTCTGCAGTGTAGCTAGCTTAAAGCTAGCAGGCTAAACCTAACTTTATAGAGAGACGGACAGACGGACAGACGGATGGATGACACAGACACCGTCCATGCTTTAACCCTTGATGTGCTCTGTTCGGGTGCCTGCTGCTCTCAGGTCTGTGTGTACCCGGTGGCAGCCGTGTGGCTCTACACTCTGACAGTGAGGGATGTGTGTGTGGAACCTGTGTGATCTCTGATATATATTCTTGTTTCACTAAAACCAAAATGAAGGAGGCGGCAGAGCCAGAGCGGCCCGAGGAATTCCCGCCAGAGAGCCGAGTCTCTGAGGCTGAAATGGAGTGTGACGGCCCGACAGCCAGCAGGCCCATTGTTCTGAGCTCTCCAAAAACAGGCTGATAGAATAATGTTTGTTGTTGTAGTGGAAAATGACAAGAGAGGCCCAAACAAACCAGCAGTTGCTTCACAGGCCACAAAAGCCTCGCCTGGCTCTCAGCGAGCGCCGAGGCCTCGGATTTACAAAGCCGCAGCTGTAAGGCGGTTAGTGCTGGTAGCCAGGCGGACGGCTCGACGCCGCGGCCACATAAGACTATGATTGTCCCCGAGCTCTGGGAATCATCGCAGTGTTATCTGTGTCTGCTAGGTGTGTGTGTGTGTGTGTGTGTGGGCGAAGGAGGTGAGTCATGTGGGGAGATTAGTGGCGAGTCTGCAGCAGGAGCGGCTGGTGTTAGCGACTTAGCTTCTGTCAGGGAGCTACAGTGTGAGGGGTGTGTGTGTGTGTGTGTGTGTGTGTGTGTGTGTGCGTGTGTGTGTGTGTGCGTGTGTGTCAGCAGCGATGGTGCCGAGGATCAGATGAATTCATCTGGTTGTCAAAGACAAAAACATTTCTTATGGTGACATTTTGAAAATCAGAGCTGTTTCCTTGTGTTGATGACTGTCTTTAGAGAATCATGGGAGATCCTGGTGCTGCTGGTGGAGCAGATTTCAGGTGGAGAGCAGGGAGGAGGCAGTGCCTGCTGATGACAGATTACAGGGGCTTCAGCAGGACGTGGATCAGACAGGGAGGGGCTCACAGCTCAGGAGCTGTTCACATCCATCATCTGGACCCGCTCTGTCCTGCACTGATCTGAGTATTGACCATGAGCAGGTTTCTTCTCAGATGTCCCTGTTTGTCTCACACACAGCTCCTTTCTTTGTAAATTGGCATCTTCCACAAAGTCAATCATCTCTGTTGTCATGGTGACCACTCCTCCTCCATCTTAAGGGGACCATGGAGGACACGTGGTTGAGTTTCTCCTGTAGCTGTCCTGGAGATCCGTGTAGTCTCTGCTGTAACACAGTGACCCTGTTCCAGGTCATCCAGCAGCTGACCTCACTGATGTGGACTCTGACTGCTTCCTCTGCTGGGATTGTCCTCTGGTCTTTGGTCTTTGGTCTCATGCATGATTACTAACTGCAGCAGAAATGTCTCAGAGTGTCTCTGGATCTGTATCTCACTCAGCTCACAGCCGGCTGAAGATATAGAGACACTCAGTCGTCTTCAGGGGGCTGACGGTGTGGAGACACTCAGCCGTCTTCACTTTGTGGAGACACTCAGCCGTCTTCAGGGTGTGGAGACACTCGGCCGTCTTCAGGGTGTGGAGACACTCAGCCGTCTTCAGCGGGCTGACGGCAGCGGCCTCCCTCTGCAGCCCCTCTTGGTGAGGCAGTGTTAGCTGCAGTGTGTTGTGTTGTTGTGTTACAGCCACGCCCCCCTCGGATCAGTTTTCAGCTCCTGTCAGCGACGGCAACATGAAATTGGAGCACCACCCTCAGCCTGCATCGTTCCTCCGGGCCTGCAGCACAGCGCCGCCATGAACGTTATCACGCCGCACCATCATACTGTGAAAATGTCAGCTTGATCTGAGCTGATGTGTTGAACTTGGCTTGGACCTGCACGTGTGTGACTGTTAAATCTTTGCTGGGAAAAGAAGCTGGAGCACCACCACCTGAGGAGCCTGCAGGGGGAGGAGAGCCAGAGAGGGAGCTCCACCCACACAGCACCACTGACACACAGCACCACTGACACACAGCACCACTGACACACAGCATCACCGACACACAGCACCTCCGACACACAGCACCCACACAGCACCACCGACACACAGCACCACCGACACAGCACCACTGACACACAGCACCCACACAGCACCACCGACACAGCACCACTGACACACAGCACCCACACAGCACCACTGACACACAGCACCCACCCACACAGCACCACCGACACACAGCACCCACCGACACAGCACCACTGACACACAGCACCACTGACACACAGCACCACTGACACACAGCACCACTGACACACAGCACCACCGACACACAGCACTGACACACAGCACCCACACAGCACCACTGACACACAGCACCACTGACACACAGCACCCACACAGCACCACTGACACACAGCACCCACCCACACAGCACCACCGACACACAGCACCCACCGACACAGCACCACTGACACACAGCACCACCGACACACAGCACCACTGACACACAGCACCACCGACACACAGCACCACTGACACACAGCACCACTGACACACAGCACCACTGACACACAGCACCACCGACACACAGCACCACTGACACACAGCACCCACACAGCACCACCGACACACAGCACCACCGACACACAGCACCCACCGACACACAGCACCACTGACACACAGCACCACCGACACACAGCACCCACCGACACACAGCACCACTGACACACAGCACCACCGACACACAGCACCACCGACACACAGCACCACCGACACACAGCACCCACACAGCACCACCGACACACAGCACCACTGACACACAGCACCACCGACACACAGCACCCACACAGCACCACCGACACACAGCACCACCGACACAGCACCACTGACACACAGCACCACCGACACACAGCACCACCGACACAGCACCACTGACACACAGCACCACTGACACGCAGCACCACTGACACAGCACCACTGACAGACAGCACCACTGACACACACACACACAGTGGAAGTGTTCTGTTGTGGATGAGAGAGGACGGGTGTGAAGGAGACACACAGGAAGGACATGCATGTGCACGTGTGTGTGTGTGTGTGGCAGGTCACTGGGTGACCCTGGATCAGCTCTGCAGATCAAACATTGACAGAAACAGATGACCTTTGACCTGGTCAGATGTGACTGAGTTATTCTGAGTTATTCTGAGTGATTCTGCACACTCTGACTGCTCTCTGACTGCAGACAGGATGGAGCTGACCAATCAGAGCACACTGACTGATCATGTTCTATATATACTATATAGAACTTTTTTAAAAACTAAATAAGAGCATAGAGTGACAGAATATGAGGGCGTATCCCTCCGCCTCAGCTGGATGAGGACCGACTTTCTGACTGTCGGGTCACAGAGCTGTGAGAAGAACTCTGCATATTATTGGATGAAGTGTGTGTTTTTGCTCGAGCAGCTGCGTGTGTTTTATATCAGAATGTGACGGAGCTCCTGCTGCTGCTCCTCACACACACACACACACACACCAGGCCTCGCTCCCACGCCGATGCATTTCTCCTCACTGCAGGGACCTGCCGAGCGCGTGCAGGAGCGAGCTTGCAGAGGCGCTCGCTGACGTCCGAGCGCGAGGAGATAACGTCAGTGATTGATGTGAGAGTCTGAGGGGCTTAGAACGGCTGAGGGGAGTCTGGACTCATGTTAGCATCATCCATTAGCATGTAACAGCTAAGATAAAGACACAGCACATGCCTCCTCCTCCTCACTCCTCCTTTCCTGCATTCCCTCCATCATCTCCTTTTTCCTTCCTACACTCTGTTCTTCCTCTTCCTCGTCTCCTTTTTTTCTCATGGCAGAGAGGAGGGGGAGGAGGAAGAGGAGGAGGAGGAGGAGGAGGAGGGGGAGGAGGAAGAGGAGGAGGAGGAGGAGGAGGAGGAGGAGGGTGCTGTTGGATGAGAGAGATGTTCTGTGTCCAAGGAAAAGAAACTTTAGCCTCTCTCTCTCTTCAGCAGGAGAAATGTAATTATTGTTGTATCACAAATCCAGCAGGGGGGAGGAGAGTCCTTCCTCCTCCTCCTCCTCCTCCTCCTCCTCCTCCTCCTCCTAGCTGTGAGTGATGAGTTGAGGTGCAGATCAGGACTCTGCTCAGTGTCAGAGCTGCTCCCTCTGTGAAGG
>NC_041024.1:482484-511111 GCF_900634625.1 Parambassis ranga
CAAAGATCGACCAGCAGAGAAAAGGAAAACAGGAGAATGTTTCCAGACATCTTGGTCACCGCCGTGCATCCCAGTCCTCTGTCTGCCGAGGCGACCGCGTCCGTCTGTGTTTGTCCGCGCCGTAAACACAGGCCTTTGTTTAGCTGCTGCGGACACTTTGGTCCTGCAGTGATTTTCTGGTTTGTTTTGGTGGACTGTAAATAGTCGGTGATTAGTGGCGAGCCGAGTCGTCAGCTGAGGAGCTGAGGCCTGTCCAGCTGTCTCCATCTGTCCTCCTGTCTGACAGGAAGCAGCGCTGCACCTTCACATCTTCCTCTGTGGAAGGAGGGCCGCAGCTGATCCTCAGAGACATGAAGTCCAGACGCTGAGGCTGTGTGTGTGTGGCACACATGCACTGCTGGGACAACATGTTGTCACCTAGGAGACCCTGATGAGTGACAGTGACTCGGCTGTTTCGTCCACAGGTGATGCTCTTTATCATGACATGGCACATCTGTCAGCCCGCTGCTGATTGGTGGCTGTCAGCGTGGGGGGGCGGGGGTGCCGTGCCGGGTGTGTCCCAGGAACACACAGTGCTGAGCGGGACTGACTCACACACACACTTCTCATTTCAGAGCCAGCGTCAGAGACAACAACACACACACAGGTCATCAGTGGACACACATGAATTCATATGATGAGCAAGATGGCCGCGTCACTGTCAGTCACGGCACATGTACCAGGATGTCATTGGTCACACTACCTGCAGCCAGGCAGTCCAGAAGGAACCAAGACCAGAATCAGGTCCATCATGTTTGTCTACAATAAAACTGATATTGATCCATTTATAGATTTTTATAGAGCTATAACAGAGACCGTGTGAGGATGCAGGCTGCCATCGATGAGGCTCTCCTGTCTCCTCCATCTGTCCTAACCTGAGGAGGCTGGACACTGTGTGAGTTGGACATTGGAGGTGTGTGTGCTGGGTGGAGGAGGGTGTGTCCTAACTGTCCTGCGGTGGTTCGTCCCTCGTCCTCCGTCACAGCTCGCGCGCCTCTGTTTCCCATCAGTCACACTCTCCTTCCTCCTTCCTTCCCGTAAATTTCCCCTTTTTCTACGCCCACCCACACCCACACCCACACCCACACCCGGCGACACAACCCACAAACCACACACACAACCCACAGACACACACACACGTTACTGTGTCCTCTCCAGGACATTCCTGGAAAGAATAACTGCACTTTGAAGAAGTGTGCAGGTGGAACCTTTCACATCAGAGGCTTTTATTCTGAAGGAATACGATCTGTTAATATGTTCCACCTCCGAGCCCACAGTGACAGTCATTAGGGTCCATACAGAACACCCAGTGCATCATGGGAAGAACATCTAGCAGCGGCCACTCTGTTAGCATCGGTTAGCATCATGCAGCATCGTGCGTAGTGTTGAAAGCAAAACAACCAATCAGCAAGCGAACATGTCTGCTCCACCTCCGCTCCACCTCTGCCCCACCTCTGCCCCACCTCTGCTCCACCTCTGCTCTCCTCCACCTCTGCTTCACCTCTGCTCCACCTCTGCTTCACCTCTGCTCTGCTCCACCTCTGCTCCACCTCTGCTTCACCTCTGCCCCACCTCTGCTCCACCTCCGCCCCACCTCTGCCCCACCTCTGCTCCACCTCTGCTCTCCTCCACCTCTGCTTCACCTCTGCTCCACCTCTGCTTCACCTCTGCTCTGCTCCACCCCACCTCTGCTTCACCTCTGCCCCACCTCTGCTTCACCTCTGCCCCACCTCTGCTCCACCTCTGCTCTCCTCCACCTCTGCTTCACCTCTGCTCTGCTCCACCCCACCTCTGCTTCATCTCTGCCCCACCTCTGCTCCACCTCTGCTTCACCTCTGCTCTGCTCCACCCCACCTCTGCTTCACCTCTGCTCCACCTCTGCTTCACCTCTGCTCTACCTCTGCTTCACCTCTGCTCTGCCCCACCTCTGCTTCACCTCTGCCCCACCTCTGCTCCACCTCTGCTCTCCTCCACCTCTGCTTCACCTCTGCTCCACCTCTGCTTCACCTCTGCTCTGCTCCACCCCACCTCTGCTTCATCTCTGCCCCACCTCTGCTCCACCTCTGCTCTGCTCCACCCCACCTCTGCTTCACCTCTGCTCCACCTCTGCTCCACCTCTGCTCTGCTCCACCCCACCTCTGCTTCACCTCTGCTCCACCTCTGCTTCACCTCTGCTCTACCTCTGCTTCACCTCTGCTCTGCTCCACCTCTGCTTCACCTCTGCTCCACCTCTGCTTCACCTCTGCTCTGCTCCACCTCTGCTTCACCTCTGCTCCACCTCTGCTTCACCTTTGCTCTGCTCCACCTCTGCTTCACCTCTGCTCTGCTCCACCTCTGCTCCACCTCTGCTCCACCTGTGCTCCACCTCTGCTCCACCTGACACTGCCAACATTGTGAGGGGTGGAGCCTGCACAGACAAACCTGTGGGTGATGTCACAGGCGTCCATCTGTCTGTCTCTCTGCCTGTCTCTGTGTGTGTCTCTCTTTCTGTCCCTCTGTGTCTCCGTCTCTGTGTGATGGACTGATGGGGGTGAGTCAGTGGACGAGGACGTGGAGTCCGACCTGCTGAGGACGTTGCTTCATCAGAGGAACAGAGTGTGATGGAGAGGAGCTCTGGGAGGGAAAGCCCTCGGCCGCTTCCTGTGAGCTAATCACAGATTTTACACACGTTTGCATCACGATCACATCCTGTTCACACAAACGCAACCTGAGAGTCTCTGCAAAGACCCTGCTCACGTCTCTGGGTCCTGACAGGAAGCGTGTGGACAGCTCTGTTACATGTGAAGCTGCCCCTCAGAAGGGAAGCAGTTCAACATCAGTGAGAAAGATTATTCCATGAAAACACTCAGGACAGCTGCCACTGCACAGGAGAGGACGTCCCAGACAGTGCTCAGAGACACACAAAGAAACCCAGGGTTCATGTCAGAGCCCGCAGGCCTCACTGAGCATGGAGGACTGATGGTTTGGACTTGTTCTGCAGACACAGGACCTGGACACCCTGCAGTCACCGAGTGGACCATGAAGATCTCTGCAGAGCACAAATATGAGGACATCAGTCTGACGGCTACAGCAGGACAATGATGCAAGACCTCATGGTGGTCTTATGACCAGGATGAAGCAGAGACAGACGCCAGAGGGGCACAGACCTCTGTGGACGGGGTGGGATGGAGCGTCCACCATGGACAGCTTGTTTGCTCAGTGACCTCCTGTCCCCCGCTGACTTCAAAGTCTCCATGTTCTGATGACGCACACAGACGTGTGACGTGTTTTCAGTTCTTCTCACTGATCATGTGTGGTTTAAGGGGCGGGACTCTGCAGCGCTGCTATTGGTCCACTGAACTGATTCTAAATTCAAATCTTTCCATCAACACTACAGAGGAACTTACAGTGTGGTTCTGCTGCACGCCTGTGTGTGTGTGTGTGTGTGTGTGTGTGTGTGTGAGGATGATGACAGAGAAGGAAAGATGCCACAGAAGAAGTGAGGGATGAGGAGAAAGAGAAACAGACGAGGAAGTGGATGTGAAACTTCACTCACTCAGTGATGCGTTAGAGAACAATGGGACAAAGGAGCACTTGACCTGAGGTGTAAACATCACACTCTGTCCTGTCTGCAGGCAGAGAGCAGGCAGAGTGTGTGTGTGTGTGTGTGTGTCTGTAGTCAGAGTGTGTGTGTGTGTGTGTCTGCAGTCAGAGTGTGTGTGTGTGTGTGTCTGTAGTCAGAGTGTGTGTAGAATCGCTCAGGTATTCAGACAGAGATCAGCTGCAGGAAGCTGCAGGTCAGACAGAGACTCTGAGTGTTGGTCATGTGACTGCTGCTCACAGTGACTCCATCATGGCGTCCTGCTGAGGGGGACAGGACTTTATGTTTGTACTGAGTCTGGTTGGAGTGGACTCTTTGTTTCTGGCGTGTGGGGTAAAGGGACAGATTCTGAGGGTGAAGGTAACATCAGCACGTTCTCACACACGGTGTTTGTGTTATAAAACGTTCTCCCCTCAGGTATGGCAGCTCACTTCCAGCAACAACAAACTCTAAGTTAATGAATTCACTTCAGGCCAAGAATCTGAATTATGATATTTTCATGTGCATTAACAGTCAGAAGAAGATTAGCTCTAATGGCGTCTTTAAATAGCACAGTGAGCTGCAGAGCTGCATCATTAACGCTCACTGTTATGTTGGAAACAGTTTAATCCATATTTTACATCACTTAGTGAAGAAATGAACTTTCTGCTCACACAGCAGCACCTGAACCAGGTCTGTCCAAGAGTGTGTGCAGCCCGACAGGAAGGACCAACGGTCAACCTGTGTGCCTGCAGGACAAACTGAGGGAAAAGACGTCTCTGACGTCAGCTCATCACTTTCTGTCATCAATCACAGGCAGGCCGCCGGCCCTTCAGACACACAGAGCCTGAGAGCCTGCCAGGAAACACACAGAGCCACCAAAGAGACGTGCAGGGCTGGGACAACACCAGTCCATTTCAGGACATACACTGAGCCTGTGACATCATTTCAGGGACCAGGGAAGGAGGTGCAGGACATAGACAAGACTTGTGGGAAGTTCAGGAAGCCTGCAAGAACAAATGCACTGCAGGAAATACACAGAGCCCCATGGTGGTCCTCCAGGAACTACACAGAGCCAGTGAAGCAGGAGGCTGCAGGGAACCAACAGTGAGAGCTTCTCTTGGTGGTGTAGTGCAGTGTGACTGCTGGAGAGGAGCAGTAAGGAGGAAGAGGAGGAGGAGGAGGATGGGTGAGTCACAATGTGGCAGCTGCTCCTCTCTTGTCTCCCTGCTCAGGAGGAGAAAGGGGAACCGAAAAGGGCTGACAGAGAAAGGCTTCTCCTCGTTTTCCTGTTTGTGTCGTTTTGGGACAAAAACTCTCACACACACACACACAGACACACACACAGCATCATGTGTCTGCCTGGCAGTGCGGCGTGTTGTTGACCGTTAGCTTGTCCTCATGTTTACTGTGCTGCCTTCTTTGTGATTGTTCCTGCTCAGAGGTCAGAGGTCACAGCTCATTCAGTATGAAGACATCCATGTAGTTTCATATTTTCAGCTTATTTCTGTCCAACATCCAACAAACTAAAGTCCTACTTTGTCCCGGTAAGACATGCAGCGACCTGTTGGACACAGGACTGGTGATGGGCTCAGGTTCAGTCTGACTTCAAGCTGATAACAGCAGCTGCTGTTTGCAGGTGGTCACACTGAGGTCAGAGACACACACAACATCACAGACAGGACCTGTGTGTCCTCCCCCGTCCTCCCCCGTCCTCCCCTACCTCTGCTCATCTGAAGTCAGGTGGTGCAGACAGCAGGCAGCTGATTGGTCTGAGTGCATTTCTCACATACCTGCCGTGTCATCAGTAATGGCGTCAGCAGCTTCCAGATGTGGACAGCTGATCCTCGCAGGATCTGATTGGCTGGAAGCAGCAGTCCACAGTGTGGGGACATGTTTCCACTGCAGTTTTGGTGCCTCAGAGCATCCCTGAAATCTGGTGATTGATTAGACACACAGCGGCTGGTTAGAGTTCCTGTAAACCAGGACCTTGACTTCCTGTGGAGGAACCTCACCTGGTGTGGTGCTGAGTGTCCCTGCAGGCACTGGGGTCCTCCAGGTCCAGGGTCCATCCCACAGCGGACTCAGCAAACCCACCCACAGCTGAGGAGGGAACGCTGAATGTTAGTAATAACAACAGGTTGCTAGGCGACAGGAGCAGCTCCTCTCTGTGTTACAGCCATCATCACATATTGTGCTCAGTGTGCTTCTGATTTATGTCGACAGGTACTCCTGGACTTTATTTGTATTTAATTTCATTCCATGTGTTTCCTCCAGGATCCAGTTTTATCTCATCTCATCTTCAGACCGCCTGACAGAGCTTTGGTCTGACCTTTGACAGACAGTCCTCTGTGGACTGTGTCCTTTGAAGGATGCAGCCTTTGACTGGGATGCTGCTTTGACCCACGTCCATGATGATGCCTTCACTGTCCTCCTCAGAGAGCTCAGAGATCTCTGCTGCTGCTCCTGTCTGATTCTCTGTCTGCAGAGGACGGTGGGCGGACACAGCAGGTTTATTCTGACTCTGAGGACCTTCAGGAGTTTTTAATCACCGACTCTCCTCCTCCTCCTCCTCCGAGAGGTGGATCGAGGTCTATCCGGATATATCAGAAAAAAATATCCGGATATATCCAGATGCGGCCCGAATCCCGCTCTAGCCGGATTGATTTCCCCAGTGTGAACCTCAGAGACACTCCTCACAGGGACACTCCTCACAGAGACACTCCTCAGGGACACTCCTCACTCCTCAGGGACACTCCTCACAGAGACACTCCTCACAGAGACACTTCTCTCAGAGACACTCCTCACAGAGACACTCCTCAGGGACACTCCTCACAGAGACACTCCTCACAGAGACACTTCTCACAGAGACACTCCTCACAGAGACACTCCTCACAGAGACACTCCTCACAGAGACACTCCTCACAGAGACACTCCTCAGGGACACTCCTCACTCCTCAGGGACACTCCTCACAGAGACACTCCTCACAGAGACACTCCTCACAGGGACACTCCTCAGGGACACTCCTCACAGGGACACTCCTCACAGGGACACTCCTCACAGAGACACTCCTCAGGGACACTCCTCACAGAGACACTTCTCACAGAGACACTTCTCACAGAGACACTCCTCACAGGGACACTCCTCAGGGACACTCCTCACAGAGACACTTCTCACAGAGACACTCCTCACAGGGACACTCCTCAGGGACACTCCTCACAGAGACACTTCTCACAGAGACACTCCTCAGGGACACTTCTCACAGAGACACTCCTCACAGTGACACTTCTCACAGAGACACTTCTCACTCCTCAGGGACACTCCTCACAGAGACACTCCTCACTCCTCAGGGACACTCCTCACAGAGACACTCCTCACAGAGACACTTCTCACAGAGACACTCCTCACAGGGACACTCCTCAGGGACACTCCTCAGGGACACTCCTCACAGAGACACTTCTCACAGAGACACTTCTCACTCCTCAGGGACACTCCTCACAGAGACACTTCTCACAGAGACACTCCTCACAGAGACACTTCTCACAGAGACACTCCTCACAGGGACACTCCTCAGGGACACTCCTCAGGGACACTTCTCACAGAGACACTCCTCACAGAGACACTCCTCAGGGACACTCCTCACAGAGACACTTCTCACAGAGACACTTCTCACAGAGACACTCCTCACAGGGACACTCCTCAGGGACACTCCTCACAGAGACACTTCTCACAGAGACACTCCTCACAGGGACACTCCTCAGGGACACTCCTCACAGAGACACTCCTCACAGAGACACTTCTCACAGAGACACTCCTCAGGGACACTTCTCACAGAGACACTCCTCACAGTGACACTTCTCACAGAGACACTTCTCACTCCTCAGGGACACTCCTCACAGAGACACTCCTCACTCCTCAGGGACACTCCTCAGGGACACTCCTCACAGAGACACTCCTCACAGAGACACTTCTCACAGAGACACTCCTCACAGGGACACTCCTCAGGGACACTCCTCAGGGACACTCCTCACAGAGACACTTCTCACAGAGACACTTCTCACTCCTCAGGGACACTCCTCACAGAGACACTTCTCACAGAGACACTCCTCACAGAGACACTTCTCACAGAGACACTCCTCACAGGGACACTCCTCAGGGACACTCCTCAGGGACACTTCTCACAGAGACACTCCTCACAGAGACACTTCTCACAGAGACACTTCTCACTCCTCAGGGACACTCCTCACAGAGACACTTCTCACAGAGACACTTCTCACTCCTCAGGGACACTCCTCAGGGACACTCCTCACAGAGACACTTCTCACAGAGACACTCCTCAGGGACACTCCTCAGGGACACTCCTCGCTGCTGGCGGCGCTGCCCTCCTGTGGCACCTGGCTGAGCAGCACAGCGAGTCATTTCTTTATCTTTCCATCGGGCGCTCAGCCAGCAGCGCGGCGGCTCTGCCGCCACACGCTCTGAGGTTTACTGCATTCTTCCTGCTGACATGTCCTCTCACAGATTTACTGCTGGGAGGAGCAGCTTTATGAGTATCTGCTGATAACATGGCACTGTTCATGCCTCCTTCAGCCGCTCCTTTGTTTTCCTCCACCTGTTCTTGTGTTTCCGTCATCCATCATCACTCCTCTGACAGTCACACACAGCGCCTCTGTGCTGTGTTTGTTTCCACTGCTCTTCATCCACTAACAATCACACATACTGAGCGCTGCCTTCGGCGTGAACAGGTGAGCCTCGTTAAGAGCAGCGTTTAGTCCTAATGAGTCCATCAGGTGTGTGTTTGTATGTGACATACCCACAGTGATGATTGATAGACAGCATGAAGTAGTAGTGGCTAGCTTCCAGCTAGCTGACTGATTGTTGCATTATTTAGCTGACCTAGTGGCAACCTCAGTGCTGATCCATGAGGGGGCGCAATCACATGACCTGAACTCCATCATCACATACCTGCACCCAGCTGAGCAGCTTCAGCTAAAGGGCCGGTCTAACGTCAGGTTTGATGAGTCAGGATGCCTAAAGAGCTTCTGTCCTCCCACATGCTGTCAAATCAGAGCAAGTACTAAACGATGCACAGCGAGTGGGCGGAGCCATCGCCGCACCTGGCTCCAGTTGCTGTCAGTGTGAAATCTGGCGTGAAGCGTTCTCTCAGTCACCCACAGAGAAGCTTGTTTAAACTGACTCCAGCAGGCCCGGGCAGCAGCAGGTGGTCACAGGTGGGACAGGAAGTGAGGTGACCACAGGTCAGTGTTTTCAAAATAAAACAGAAAGCACATGAAGGTAAACACAGCAGGAAGTGACGTCACAGGTGGGGCATCATTACAGACAGTCCTTTTCTGCTGACTTCACAGGGTCAATGCTGTCTGCGTTTCATCAGGCTAGGCTCCAGCAAGCTAAATGTAGCTTGTTCGCTAACAGAAGAGCTGCTTGAGTGGACAAACTGACAGGATTAGCCTGGTGCTACATTAGCATGTTTTATATTCACACTGTTCTCACTTTAATGCCTCACACCAGCAACATAAAGAGCTCGTTCTCTATCTGTCAATCAATAAGATCTGACATCTGACCAATCCAAACCACTGATCAATCAGTGATCAATCAGTGATCAATCAGTGATCAATCAGTGATCAACCAGACTCTTCTAACGTCTCAGGTGTCAAACTAAAAGCAGGACCAGTAACTTCAAAGGGGATTCTCACACCTCTGCTCTGCCTTTACACACACAGACACACACACACACACACAGACACACACAGACACACACACACACACAGACACACACAGACACACACACACACACAGACACACACACACACACACATACACACACAGACACACATACACAGACACACACACACACACACAGACACACACACACACACACAGACACACATACACAGACACACACACACACACACATACACACACACACACACACACACAGACACACACACACACAGACACACACACACACAGACACACACACAGACACACACACAGACACACACAGACACACATACACACACAGACACACACACACACAGACACACACACGGACACACACACACAGACAAACACACACACGGACACACACACACAGACACACACACAGTCACAGACACACACACAGACACATACACAGACACACACACACAGACACACACACACACACAGACACACAGAGACACACACACACACACACAGACACACACACACACACACACACACACACACACAGACACACACACACACACATACACACACAGACACACACACACAGACACACACAGACACACACACACACACACACACACAGACACACACACACACACATACACACACAGACACACACACACACACACACAGACACACACAGACACACACACACATACACACACAGACACACACACACACAGACACACACACACAGACACACACACAGTCACAGACACACACAGACACACACACAGACACACACACACAGACACACACACACACACAGAGACACACACACACACAGACACACAGACACAGACACACACAGAGACACACACACACACAGACACACACAGAGACACACAGACACACACAGAGACACACAGACACACACAGACACACACAGACACACACACACACAGACACACACACACAGACACACACACAGACACACAGACTCACACAGGTTTCTTTCCTTGGAAAACAGCTCTATCAAGGATCACCCTGCCGGTAACTGCTGCACTGAGGTCGCACACTCACTTGATTTCACTTGAGAACAAACACACACTCTGCTGCTTCAGTGTGTGTGTGTGATAATTGGAAGCAGGCGCTGTGCTCTGATTGGTTTACAGTTGATGCAGGTCGGCGGCACAAACAGCTGGAAGCAGCTGGAGCTTCACTTCCTGCTCCGCCTGCACTGGATGTGATTCATTTAGAGAGTTCCAACAACAGCTGAGTGCGACTGAAAATATAAACACAACTCCAGCAGTAATGACACACACAACGCAAACACGACAGGAGCTCACAGGCGTCTGTGGAGTCCACACCAGACCTCCACCCTGGGCCCTGACCTGACCAGGTCCTGATCGCCCGATGCCACCACCTGGACGGATGGACGGATGCTGGACAGGCCGGATGGACAAACGACCAGGTGTGTCTCTGATTTGGATAAATAAACAGTAATCAGCCCACAGAAGTCATAAAGAGTTAAAAAAGAATCATCGGAAGATACACCCTGAATTTCACTCATAGATCATGGTTTGGGTCTTGGTTACCAAGGTAACAGCCCCTCACAGCAGAGCGCCATGCTGCTGATGTCATCTGATGGATCGCTCGTCAAACAGCTGGTGAAGGTTAGCTTCAGGTAAAGATGGCGGTTTTTACAAAGCTCCGCGGCCACCGCCATTTTTAGCTACCATGGTAACAAGTCCCTCCCACAGCAACACACACAGCACGCACTATTTACAAACGACCACAGGGGGCAGCAGATGCAGCAGCTATAAGTTCTGATGATGAGTCAGCCTGCTGATCACTTTGATCGATCAGCTTCACATCTGTGAACATGTGACCACAGAGGTACAAACACGACTCTACAGCCAGCTGTTTGAACTGCTCCTACACACAGCTGCAGACACACACCGCTGCTGTGTGTGTGTTTCTGTGTGTGTCTCTGTCTGTGTGTCTCTGTGTGTGTCTCTGTGTGTGTCTGTGTCTGTGTCTGTGTGTGTGTCTCTGTGTCTGTCTCTGTCTGTCTGTGTCTCTCTGTGTGTGTCTGTGTGTCTCTCTCTGTCTGTGTGTGTGTCTCTGTCTGTGTGTGTGTCTCTGTGTCCGTCTGTCTGTGTGTGTCTCTGTCTCTGTGTCTCTGTGTGTGTGTCTCTGTCTCTGTGTATGTCTGTGTGTGTGTCTCTGTGTGTGTCTCTGTCTCTGTGTGTGTCTGTGTCTGTCTGTGTCTCTGTGTGTGTCTGTGTGTGTGTCTCTGTCTCTGTGTCTGTGTCTCTCTGTGTGTGTCTGTGTGTGTGTCTCTGTCCGTGTGTGTGTCTGTGTGTGTGTCTCTGTGTCTGTCTCTGTGTGTGTGTCTCTGTCTCTGTGTGTGTCTGTGTGTGTCTCTGTCCGTGTGTGTCTGTGTGTGTGTCTCTGTGTCTGTCTCTGTGTGTGTGTCTCTGTCTCTGTGTGTGTCTGTGTGTGTGTCTGTCCGTGTGTGTGTCTGTGTGTGTGTCTCTGTGTCTGTCTCTGTGTGTGTGTCTCTGTCTCTGTGTGTGTCTGTGTGTGTGTCTGTGTGTGTCTGTGTGTGTGTCTGTGTGTGTCTGTGTCTGTCTGTCTGTGTCTCTTTGTGTGTCTCTGTGTCTGTGTC
The DNA here is from genome assembly GCF_900634625.1 of Parambassis ranga. NCBI lineage: Eukaryota > Metazoa > Chordata > Actinopteri > Ambassidae > Parambassis > Parambassis ranga. Next base: position 494,446 of record NC_041024.1, read on the forward strand.
TCTCTGTGTGTGTCTGTGTGTGTGAGGTGTGTTGAACAGTGTCTGTTCCTCTCCCGTGCTGCCAGTGAAAATAACCTCTGCATTAACTTCCCTCTGCAGCAAACAACAATCAGGCTGCGGGCGCCGCTCCAGCTGCTTTTCTTGGCCTCCGCCTACAGACCAACACTTCACGCTAACACACATGTCCCACGCTCACAGCAGCTTCACACTCCTATCTGAAAAGTAATCCTGTAAGGCTGCCTTTTCCCAGAAGCCTCCTGAAAATCACTCCTCCTCTGCAGCTCGGGAGGCGAGCGGTGCCCAAGAATGCTTCAGGGAGACCTGGGAAAGTTTCTGCCTGGATTTCAGCCGCTGTCATCATCCGAGCTGAGACTGCAGCTCAGCCGAGACGAGTCCAGAGTTTCACTGAGTCGGAGCGAGGCAGAGCTCTTCCCTCCAGTCACGTCACTCAGAGACTCTCAGCTTCGACTCTGCGCCACAGAACAGAACAAGCTGCCGTCTGCTGCCGGAGTGCCCCTGAGCAGAGCTGCAGAGGTCCAGGCCTCTGTGTCCACGGAGCGCCGTGTTCCTGGTTCTATGACAACAACACATGAAAACACTCTCCTCCACTTTACTGGTTCCCAGGGCAACGAGTCCTGCACATTGGATTGGCCGACGCCGCAGTCCCACGATGATCACAGTCAGTGGGACATGTCCACGTGAGGGGCCCAAGCGGCGTCTCTGTGGACGGTTGTCACACTGTCTGTCTGAGTGTTGGCCTGACAGGGGTTCATCAAAGGACCTGCTGTGATCAATCAATAAGGAAACACTGGTGTAGAGTATACACTGATCGTTTCTGTGAATTCTTCAAAAACTTTCTTAAGTTTCTAAATTTAAACTTTGATACAAACCCTTCATGTTCCTTTGATCCACGGGCTCGATCAGCTGATTTGTGTCCCACTTGTCTCTGCAGATGCTTCACTGTGTGTGTGTGTGCGTGTGCATGTGTGTGTCTGTGCATGCGTGTCTGTCTGTGTGTGTGTGTGTGTGTGTCTGTGTGCGTGCATCCCCAGCCCCCCCACAGTGAGATGACTTTATCTTGTTAGCGTTGTTAGCGTTGTTAGCTTTGTTTGCCTTTCTGGGTTTAAATGTGTAATTACTGTGTCCAATAACTGCAGGTTTCCTCAGACAAACTGGAGGCTTTTAAAATTACATTTACAAAAACATGAGTGACCATAAAACCAACAAAGCAGACAGAGACGCACTGTGTGTGTGTCTGTGTGTGTGTGTGTGCGTTTGATTTCCTGATGTTTGGTCAGCAGTATGTGTGGAATGCTGCTCTGAGTGACCACAGAAATACACATATGTGGCCTACTGTATCTTTTTTACACACACACACACACACACACACACACACACACACACACACACACACACACTCAGTCCTCTGAGACTCTCATATAATGTGGACTTTGTGTCCTCCCTCTGTAGGAAGATAAGGTTTTTTAGCCCTGTAATAAATCCTCACTCACGCCTCCTCCTCTCTGCTGGAGTTTGGCTCCATGTGCACACACACACACACACACACACGCACACACACACACACACACACACACAGACACCAATGTTCTCACAAGCAGAAAATCTCTTTTCTGCTACCACAAACCACAAAATTCAACTGAAACTGAAGTGAAGCCACAGAAACAAAACATAGGAAAGGAAACAAGGAGAGGAGACAGAGAGAGGAGACAAGGCGACATGGGGAGGAGACAAGGAGAGGAGACAGAGAGAGGAGACAAGGCGACATGGGGAGGAGACAAGGAGAGGAGACAGAGAGAGGAGACAAGGCGACATGGGGAGGAGACAAGGAAAAGAGAAAAGGAGACAGAGAAAGGAGACAAGGAAACATGGGGAGGAGACAGAGAGAGGAGACAAGGGGAGGAAAGAAGGAAAGGCTATCGGAGTGAAGTGAGAGGAGCAGGAGGCGTGGTGCTGTCCCTGCAGCTGTTGGAAGGATGAAGGTTTGTGTGTGTGGGTCAGAGACTGAGTGGGAGGACGAGCACGCCGTGTGATGGACGTCATCCTCTGACCACGAGGATCTGCTGTTTCCTCTCCTGTGACTCTCAGTCACCGCCTGCTGACTGCAGCACGCTCGGCTAAATTTAACCCTGCTGTCACGGCGCCGCCCCCGTCCTCCATGATGTCACCACATGGAGTGGACGGCAGCCGGGAGCTGTCACACCTCACCTCAGACACGTCCGAGGACGAGTCACGTCTACGTTTGACACAGCTAGCATTAGCAAACGGCTAACGCCATTATTTAAATATATATATATTTTTTTAATAAATTGCTTAAGGCTGTCATACAATGACCAGCAAGGAGCGCCACACCAGCGAGTGCACTGGAGGCAGTGCGGGTAAAGTGTCTTGCCCAAGGACACACAACAGTGACTAGGGAGGAGCTGGGATCGAACCACTGACCCTCCCTGCTCTACCGCTGAGCCTGAGCCTGAGAAGAAACACAGAGTGCTAACATGAGTTCATCAGCCAGACAGGAAGTATGAAGTGTAGCATGTTAGCGTGCTAGCTCTTGTTCCGGCTTCAGTTTGAGGAGCTGACACGTCGGCCATCTTTGCTGCTGACTAATGAATGACGAGCTGTACAGTCATCATTCTGAGGTCAGACCACACCTTCTGTTCCGTCTCTTTAACTCCTCAATCCTCTCCTCCACCTCCCTCCCCCAGCTGCCTCACCCCTCAGGCTAAACCCCCCCACCCCTCTCTCTCACCTACGCAGGGTGTCTCTCGCCCAGTCCTGTGGGTTTGGCAGGGCGGGATGTTTTTGTGCTCTGTGGTTCTGAAGAAAGAAGCAAATGAACCTCCAGTCATCAATCACACGTGTGTGTGTGTGTGTGTGTGTGTTGTCATTAATTTGTCCTTTGGATCATGTCCAAAGAAAATACCAGAAACACACTGATGAGACTGCAGCGATGAAATGACTCGAAGTTTTTACAGCTATTAAAAGTGAGGATGATGTTATCGTCATTTCAGACTTTGCAGGTCCCGGAGGAGGAACTCTGCTTAAACCAAACAGGAAGTCAAAGTTCAGTGCTGTTATTAATAGATGGGATTATTGGATTATTTGTACAGATTTGTGACGTTGGCACTACGGCGCCCTCTACAGTCAGTGATCTCTGAAGCTGACGTCAGTGCCAGAAATATGAGTCACATCCAGGTTCTCAGGTTCAGTTGGATGTTTTCAGCCCTGATCTCATGTTGGAACACACACACTGATCAGGCGTGTGAAGAATCAAACCCTGCACACACACTGCAGGCTTGTCCTCCCTCTGCTCCCTCTGATTGGATAAAAATAACAGGAAGTCCTGGTCCATGGGAACACTTCAAACATCGCAGCTGAACTTTGGAGTTTTAAGTCCTGGGTTAGAGGTCCACGTCACAGCGCGGGGCCGGCCTCAGGTGGCCTCGGCCGGCCCCGCGCTTTGGCACAGCAGCTGTAAGAGCATTAAGATCTTTGGGCATTTGGTGGTGGAGTTTTAACTCTGTGCAGGCTGAGCGCCTCTTATCACACACAGAACTCCTCAAACAGGATGTGCAGACATCCACGCCGCCACATGCCGCCACACGCCGCCACACGCCATGACAGTCAGAGTCTCTGCAGCTGAACTCTGCTGTCTGTTGGTGTTCACACAGCTTCTAACCAGCGTCAGTCCTCTCTGGCTCAGCAGGGTTAACGTCGTGTGACGTGGCCTCGCTAAGTGTTTCTGAGGACTGAAAGCTGTAAAGAATCTGAATGATCCCACCTGGCCGCCGTCCGCCTCTGTTAGGTAACCGTCTTCCCCTCAGTGATGTCACCAAGCGGCTCACAGTCAGGATTCGGCTGCTTTTAACGAACACTGCTCAAACACCTGCAATTTCCTGTTTGGTACGTTGTTAGCTAATCGCTTCAGCTCCGTCCCGTAAACGGCAGCCAGGGTTTGCAGAACTAATCGACCACAGGACATCAATGAAGAACAACTGTCTCCATCGCCGCGGCTTTCAACATCTGCTGCATGAAGCAACAGCAGCAGAGACGTTTCAACAAGTCAGGTCACAAAAGGCCAGAGACGGACCAGAGACAGGCCCGAGACAGGCCAGAGACAGGCCCAAGACAGGCCAGAGACGGACCAGAGACGGACCAGAGGCAGGCCAGAGACAGGCCCAAGACAGGCCAGAGACGGACCAGAGACAGGCCCGAGACAGGCCAGAAACAGGCCAGAGATGGGCCAGAAACAGACCAGAGACAGGCCCGAGACAGGCTAGAGACGGACCAGAAACAGACCAGAGACAGGCCCGAGACAGGCCAGAAACAGGCCAGAGATGGACCAGAGACGGACCAGAGACAGGCCCGAGACAGGCCAGAAACAGGCCAGAGATGGGCCAGAAACAGACCAGAGACAGGCCCGAGACAGGCTAGAGACGGACCAGAAACAGACCAGAGACAGGCCCGAGACAGGCCAGAAACAGGCCAGAGATGGACCAGAGACGGACCAGAGACAGACCAGAGACAGACCAGAGACAGGCTAGAGACGGGCCAGAGGCAGACCAGAAACAGACCAGAAACAGGCCAGAGACGGACCAGAAACAGGCTAGAGATGGGCCAGAAACAGACCAGAGACAGACCAGAGACAGGCCAGAGACGGACCAGAAATAGGCCAGAGATGGACCAGAAACAGACCAGAGACAGACCAGAGACAGGCTAGAGACGGACCAGAAACAGGCCAGAGAGAGGCCTGAGACAGACCAGAGACAGACCAGAAACAGACCAGAGACGGACCAGAGACAGACCAGAAACAGACCAGAGACGGACCAGAGACGGACCAGAGACAGACCAGAAACAGGCTAGAGACAAATGACCCCAGGTGTGTGTGTGGTCATTAATCCCTGAACATGTTGTGATTCAGCATCTACTCCGGAATTAGAAACTCTGCTAATCCATTGCTGCTGACTGCCACACACACACACACTCAGCTCTGTGGTGGCGCTCATTATGTGGCTGCTCTGAGTGTTTCTGTGATGATGTCATCAGCGTGCTCGGCTGAGTGTGGTTCAGTTCAGTCAGAACCATCATCCCAACACGGCCAATCAGGAGCAGGCAGGGGCGGGTCCGCTTGCTCTGACCTGCTATTGGATGTGTAGGAGAAGTGATGTCACTACACAGGTGTACACAGGCGTGGCCGGTGTGGGGGGCGTAACCACAGCAACAGATTAACGCAGCATCATTATGGGCTCAGCCGGGTAATTGTGAGGAGCACAGACGGCGAGACGAAGTAATCCAACGCCACGATTACCTGAGAGCTTTGATCAAACGTCAGGATCACTCAAACACACGGAGGAACCCGGCGCCCCGCCCGAAGAGCCCGTCCTCCGCTCTCTGACACTGAAGGCTTATAGCCCGGTCCACGTGGTCGTAGGAGGCGGAGCCTTCACACTGTAACACTGCATGTCCTGCAGAGGGTGCCGCTGTGAGTCACTCTGTCTGTGGCCCTGAAGCTAACGAAGCTAATAAAGCTAGAGGTCAGAGGTCACATGGAATGTTTATGTATGCTGTCTGCACAGTGCCCCCGCGGGCCGGGAGGTTCTGACAGCGATGTGTGGTGTCATGTAACTGAAAGTCATTCAGAGCTGATCAGAGGAGGAAGCTTTGAAGCAGCTCCGGCGCTGCGGTCTGACACTTCCTCCTTTTCAAATGTGGTCACAGCATCATCACCACATGACAACAACAGCCTGACCCGAGGAAGACAAACAGCCTGGAGCTTGTTGTCTAAAGAGAAACAACACATGTCCACGTCCCTCTGCGTCCAAACTCTGCTCCGTCCAAACTCTGCTTCAGAATGAAACCAGAAGCAGAAGTGAGAGCTCAGAAAGACTCCAACAGACACTCCTCAAGACCAGAAACCCACGTCCAGGAAGGCCAGACACGCCACAGCTGGTGAGGGACAGCCTCTGTCCAACAGCTGCCTGCAGGGACCCTCACACTGCCACAGTTTGTCCTCTGAGGACATGGAATGAGATGAACAGCATGGAGGATAAATATACACAAAGGTCAAATAGGAATGAACTGAGTATTTAAAATACAGTTCGACAGTAGAAAGCTGGCACCGATGATAAACTCTGACAGGAAGCTAGCTGAAGGTCATCCTCAGCCTGATTGGCTGAAAAGACGTCACATGTGAACGTAACGCTCAGACTATGCAGGCGTGAAACTAAGAGTCATCAAACAGATGATCACACTGTTTTCAGCCTCTGATCATCCTGCAGCGTTTACACACTGTGAAGAAACATCTGCTCACACACACACACAGTAACACACAAACTCACACACACACACACACACAGTAACACACAAACTCACACACACACACACACAGACACACACAGTAACACACACACACACACACACACACACTCACACACACACACACACACACACAGAGACACACACACACACACACACACAGAGACACACACACACACACACACACAGAGACACACACACACACACACACACAGACACACACAGAGACACACACACACACACACACACAGTAACACACACACACACACACACACACACTCCACACACACACACACACACACACAGAGACACACACACACACACACACACAGACACACACAGAGACACACACACACACACACACACCCACACACACACACACACACACAGACACACACAGACACACACACACACACTCAGGTGTTCAGACAGAGATCAGCTGCAGGAAGCTGCAGGTCAGACAGACTCTCTGAGTGTTGGTCATGTGACTGCTGTGACCATGTGACTCCATCATGGCGTCCTGCTGGGTGCTGAGGGGGACAGGACTTTCAGTTCTTACTGAGTCTGGTTGGAGTGGACTCTTTCACTCAGACGTGGGATAAAGAAAGGTGTTGTGGATGTCTGGATGTCCGTGCATCATCACTGCAGAGGCCTCCGGTGCTGGAAACTGTGCGAGCAGCAGTGAATCAGCAGAAAACCTTCAGCCTCCAGAGAAGCAGGAAGTGGTTTGTGCGACTTCCTCTTTCAGGCCTGCACTCAGAGACAACACATGATGGACAGACACACACAGACCCTCAGGTGCAGTCTGAATCCTCTTAAAGGAGCATGTGGCGCCCGTCATGGCGGCTCACTAACACGCTTACATAAGGCTCCATATGAGCTGTAAAGAGCTTAAAAAGCTCCAGTCAGCATGAAGAGGTGGAAACACAGCAGCACGTCACCCAGACGACCACGCAGACCTGAGCCAGAGCGCCCCCTAACAGGGCTGGGGACAGCCCAGAGCCAGCCAACCAGGCGGCAGCAGGCAGGCGTCCATGTTCAGACTCACAGCACATCATAAATGTAAGGTAACATCACAGGTGAAGGACTGTCCTCACAGGGATGAGGTCAAAGGTCGCAGTCATCAGGGCTCAATCACCTGACTTATTGATTATCGCCACACACAGACACTGATCTATTGGTCCTTAGTTCATAGATACCGTGGACCTGTGGACCTCTTCTGTCCACTGTGCGGTCTCCATGGTGATGTCATTGTCTACCTTGCTCTTTCCTTCCTCCTTTCCTTCGTCTCCTCGCTTCCTTCAATGCTTCCTCCTTTCCTTGCCTGCATCCTTTTCTACTCCTTGAGGGTTTTAGTCCTTCACTTTCTCATCCCTTCCTTTATGACCTTTCCTTTCCTCCTTTCCTACCTCCTCGCCTCATGTAACCTTCACTGTGTCCTTCTTTCCTTCCTCAAATGTTGATGCCTCGTCTTCCTCCTTCTGTCCTTCCTCTGTCCTTCGTCTCCATCAGATCAGTTTAAGAGAATGTTCAGCATGAAAGTGTTTAGAATCATGTGTTACCCAGCTGTTACACACACACACACACACAGACACACACACACACACACACACACAGACACACACACACAGACACAGAGACACACACAGAGACACACACACAGACACACACAGAGACATACAGACACACACACACAGAGACACACACAGAGACATACAGACATACACACACACAGACACACACAGAGACATACAGACACACACACACAGAGACACACACAGAGACATACAGACATACACACACACAGACACACACACACACACACAGAGACACACACACACACACACAGGCACACAGAGACACACTGACACACACACACACACACACACACACTGACACACACACTGACACACAGACATACACACACTGACACAGACATACACACACAGACACACACAGAGACACACAGAGACACACAGAGACACACACACAGACACACACAGAGACATACAGACACACACACACACAGACACACACAGACATACAGACATACACACACACATACACACACACACACAGAGACACACACACACACACACAGACACACACACACACAGAGACATACAGACACACACACACAGAGACACACAGACACTGACACACAGACATACACACACAGACACACACACAGAGACATACAGACATACACACACACAGACACACACACACACACAGAGACATACAGACACACACACACACACACACACAGACACACTGACACAGACACACACACACTGACACACACACTGACACACAGACATACACACACAGACACAGACATACACACACAGACACACACACACACAGACATACAGACACACACACACACACACACACCACACACCACACACACAGAGACACACTGACACACACACACTGACACACACACACACACTGACACACAGACATACACACACAGAGACATACAGACACACACAGACACAGACACACACACACACACTGACACACTGACACACACACACACACACTGACACACAGACACAGACACACACTCACCCTCAGTGATAGAGTGTGTAAACATGCAGTCCTTCCAGCTGTGTGTCGTCAGGTCTCTGTCACAGGAAGCTTTTGTTCGTCCACTTCCTGTCGTGTGGCGGCGGCGGACTGTCAGCAGGTCATTGGCCCCATCTGAACCTGATGAGCATGAGATGTTCTTCATCTCCTCCTCTCGCAGTGTTACCCTCCTTCTTTTGTCTTCATTCCTTCTTCCTCCCCTCCTTTAGTTCGTCCTCTTCATCACTTCCTCCTCCTCCTCTCACTCCTCTCTGCAGTAGAGACTTGGACAGGTTTTCTAAATGTTGTCTGGATGTCCATCTGCTCTGTGATTGGCTGTCAGGCGTCAGTGACCTGAGGGCAGAGGAAAGGTTTTTTGGCTTCAGGCCGCCTGATGAGTGTAAAACGTATCTGTGAAGATAGAACGGTCACTCTGCCGTCGCCATCGACCCTCTGTGATCAATAATGTTTACGGACACAGTTCACGCATCACAGCTCCGTGTGCAGACCTCAAGCAGCTCCCAGCAGCTTCTGGTCGGGCTCTGATGTCCTCCCATCATGGACCCGGTCTGTGGAGCGGAGCCTCTGCTCCACCAGGGAGCAGCAGGAAGTAGAAGCTGAGCTGATGTAAACACAGCAGCCGCCACGGCGAGCCTCACCGCACAGAGCTGCACGTCTGTCAGCACCGACCAGCCGGTCCAGCTGGACAGAGGCGTCCAGAACTCTGTCTCTGAGCCACGTCTCTGTGCGGACAAAGACGCAGCGGTCTCTGAACTCCCACCGCTGAGTCCGGACAGGAGACATTTATTCAGGGAGGACGGAGCCTCCTCTTCCTCACACAGAGACATCAGCAGCGTGGAGGACTAGAAGCCTGGTCCCTGATTCAGCAGAGAGCACGGATTTGATCCAGCAGACCATCACACAGGCTGCTGCTGGAGGCTTCTGGACCAGAGACATCAACGCCTCTGAGCCTACCTACCTCTGTGGCAGTGTGTGTGTGTGACAGTGTGTGTGGGACAGTGTGTGTGTGTGACAGTGTGTGTGGGACAGTGTGTGTGACAGTGTGTGTGGGACAGTGTGTGTGTGGGACAGTGTGTGTGTGTGACAGTGTGTGTGTGTGACAGTGTGTGTGGGACAGTGTGTGGGACAGTGTGTGTGGGACAGTGTGTGTGTGTGTGTGACAGTGTGTGTGTGGGACAGTGTGTGTGTGTGTGTGTGACAGTGTGTGTGTGACAGTGTGTGTGGGACAGTGTGTGTGGGACAGTGTGTGTGTGTGACAGTGTGTGTGGGACAGTGTGTGTGTGACAGTGTGTGTGGGACAGTGTGTGTGTGTGTGTGTGTGTGTGACAGTGTGTGTGGGACAGTGTGTGTGTGACAGTGTGTGTGGGACAGTGTGTGTGTGTGTGACAGTGTGTGTGGGACAGTGTGTGTGACAGTGTGTGTGGGACAGTGTGTGTGTGGGACAGTGTGTGTGTGTGTGTGACAGTGTGTGTGTGTGTGACAGTGTGTGTGGGACAGTGTGTGGGACAGTGTGTGTGGAACAGTGTGTGTGGGACAGTGTGTGTGTGTGTGTGTGTGGGACAGTGTGTGGGACAGTGTGTGTGGGACAGTGTGTGTGTGACAGTGTGTGTGGGACAGTGTGTGGGACAGTGTGTGTGGGACAGTGTGTGTGGGACAGTGTGTGTGTGTGTGTGTGACAGTGTGTGTGGGACAGTGTGTGTGGGACAGTGTGTGTGTGTGTGTGACAGTGTGTGTGGGACAGTGTGTGGGACAGTGTGTGTGGGACAGTGTGTGTGTGGTGACAGTGTGTGTGGGACAGTGTGTGTGTGTGTGACAGTGTGTGTGGGACAGTGTGTGGGACAGTGTGTGTGGGACAGTGTGTGTGTGACAGTGTGTGGGACAGTGTGTGGGACAGTGTGTGTGGGACAGTGTGTGTGTGTGTGGGACAGTGTGTGTGGGACAGTGTGTGTGTGACAGTGTGTGTGGGACAGTGTGTGTGTGTGTGTGTGTGACAGTGTGTGTGGGACAGTGTGTGTGACAGTGTGTGTGGGACAGTGTGTGTGTGTGTGTGACAGTGTGTGTGGGACAGTGTGTGGGACAGTGTGTGTGGAACAGTGTGTGTGGGACAGTGTGTGTGTGTGTGTGACAGTGTGTGTGGGACAGTGTGTGTGTGTGACAGTGTGTGTGGGACAGTGTGTGGGACAGTGTGTGTGGGACAGTGTGTGTGTGACAGTGTGTGTGGGACAGTGTGTGGGACAGTGTGTGTGGGACAGTGTGTGTGTGTGTGACAGTGTGTGTGGGACAGTGTGTGGGACAGTGTGTGTGGGACAGTGTGTGTGGGACAGTGTGTGGGACAGTGTGTGTGGAACAGTGTGTGTGGGACAGTGTGTGTGTGTGTGTGTGTGACAGTGTGTGTGGGACAGTGTGTGTGTGTGACAGTGTGTGTGGGACAGTGTGTGGGACAGTGTGTGTGGGACAGTGTGTGTGTGACAGTGTGTGTGGGACAGTGTGTGTGGGACAGTGTGTGTGGGACAGTGTGTGTGGGACAGTGTGTGTGTGTGTGACAGTGTGTGTGGGACAGTGTGTGTGTGTGTGTGACAGTGTGTGTGTGACACTGTGTGTGTGGGACAGTGTGTGTGTGTGACAGTGTGTGTGGGACAGTGTGTGGGACAGTGTGTGGGGACAGTGTGTGTGTGTGTGTGTGTGACAGTGTGTGTGGGACAGTGTGTGTGTGACAGTGTGTGTGGGACAGTGTGTGTGTGTGTGACAGTGTGTGTGGGACAGTGTGTGACAGTGTGTGGGACAGTGTGTGTGTGGGACAGTGTGTGTGTGTGTGACAGTGTGTGTGTGTGTGACAGTGTGTGTGGGACAGTGTGTGGGACAGTGTGTGTGGAACAGTGTGTGGGACAGTGTGTGTGTGTGTGTGTGTGAGACAGTGTGTGTGGGACAGTGTGTGGGACAGTGTGTGTGGGACAGTGTGTGTGTGACAGTGTGTGTGGGACAGTGTGTGGGACAGTGTGTGTGGGACAGTGTGTGTGGGACAGTGTGTGTGTGTGTGTGTGACAGTGTGTGGGGACAGTGTGTGTGGGACAGTGTGTGTGTGTGTGACTGTGTGTGGGACAGTGTGTGGGACAGTGTGTGTGGGACAGTGTGTGTGGGACAGTGTGTGTGTGTGTGTGTGTGTGACAGTGTGTGTGGGACAGTGTGTGTGTGACAGTGTGTGTGGGACAGTGTGTGTGTGTGACAGTGTGTGTGGGACAGTGTGTGTGTGGGACAGTGTGTGTGTGTGACAGTGTGTGTGTGTGTGTGACAGTGTGTGTGGGACAGTGTGTGTGGAACAGTGTGTGTGGGACAGTGTGTGTGTGTGTGTGACAGTGTGTGTGGGACAGTGTGTGTGTGTGTGACAGTGTGTGTGGGACAGTGTGTGGGACAGTGTGTGTGGGACAGTGTGTGTGTGACAGTGTGTGTGGGACAGTGTGTGTGGGACAGTGTGTGTGTGTGTGTGACAGTGTGTGTGGGACAGTGTGTGTGGGACAGTGTGTGTGTGTGTGTGTGACAGTGTGTGTGGGACAGTGTGTGTGTGTGTGACAGTGTGTGTGGGACAGTGTGTGTGGGACAGTGTGTGTGGGACAGTGTGTGTGTGTGTGACAGTGTGTGTGGGACAGTGTGTGGGACAGTGTGTGTGGGACAGTGTGTGTGTGTGTGTGACAGTGTGTGTGGGACAGTGTGTGTGTGTGTGACAGTGTGTGTGGGACAGTGTGTGGGGACAGTGTGTGTGGGACAGTGTGTGTGGGACAGTGTGTGTGTGTGACAGTGTGTGTGGGACAGTGTGTGTGTGACACTGTGTATGTGGGACAGTGTGTGGGACAGTGTGTGTGGGACAGTGTGTGTGGGACAGTGTGTGTGTGTGTGTGTGTGTGACAGTGTGTGTGGGACAGTGTGTGTGTGACAGTGTGTGTGGGACAGTGTGTGTGTGTGTGACAGTGTGTGTGGGACAGTGTGTGTGACAGTGTGTGTGGGACAGTGTGTGTGACAGTGTGTGTGGGACAGTGTGTGGGACAGTGTGTGTGTGTGTGTGACAGTGTGTGTGGGACAGTGTGTGTGTGTGTGTGACAGTGTGTGTGGGACAGTGAGTGGGACAGTGTGTGTGGGACAGTGTGTGTGACAGTGTGTGTGTGACAGTGTGTGTGTGACACTGTGTGTGTGGGACAGTGTGTGTGTGTGTGACAGTGTGTGTGGGACAGTGTGTGGGACAGTGTGTGGGACAGTGTGTGTGTGTGTGTGGGACAGTGTGTGTGTGTGTGTGTGGGACAGTGTGTGTGTGTGTGTGACAGTGTGTGGGACAGTGTGTGTGGGACAGTGTGTGTGTGACAGTGTGTGTGGGACAGTGTGTGTGGGACAGTGTGTGGGACAGTGTGTGTGTGTGTGACAGTGTGTGTGGGACAGTGTGTGGGACAGTGTGTGTGGGACAGTGTGTGTGTGTGTGTGACAGTGTGTGTGGGACAGTGTGTGTGTGTGACAGTGTGTGTGGGACAGTGTGTGTGGGACAGTGTGTGTGTGTGTGACAGTGTGTGTGGGACAGTGTGTGGGACAGTGTGTGTGGGACAGTGTGTGTGGGACAGTGTGTGTGTGTGACAGTGTGTGTGGGACAGTGTGTGTGTGTGTGTGTGTGACAGTGTGTGTGGGACAGTGTGTGTGTGACAGTGTGTGTGGGACAGTGTGTGTGGTGTGACAGTGTGTGTGGGACAGTGTGTGACAGTGTGTGTGGGACAGTGTGTGTGTGTGTGACAGTGTGTGGGACAGTGTGTGGGACAGTGTGTGTGTGTGTGTGGACAGTGTGTGTGGGACAGTGTGTGTGTGTGTGACAGTGTGTGTGGGACAGTGAGTGGGACAGTGTGTGTGGGACAGTGTGTGTGACAGTGTGTGTGTGACAGTGTGTGTGACACTGTGTGTGTGGGACAGTGTGTGTGTGTGTGACAGTGTGTGTGGGACAGTGTGTGGGACAGTGTGTGTGGGACAGTGTGTGTGTGTGTGTGTGTGTGTGTGTGTGTGTGTGTGTGGGACAGTGTGTGTGTGTGTGTGTGTGTGGGACAGTGTGTGTGGGACAGTGTGTGTGGGACAGTGTGTGTGTGGGACAGTGTGTGTGGGACAGTGTGTGTGTGGGACAGTGTGTGTGGACAGTTTGTGTGTGGGACAGTGTGTGTGTGGGACAGTGTGTGGGACAGTGTGTGTGTGGGACAGTGTGTGTGTGTGGGACAGTGTGTATGTGGGACAGTGTGTGTGTGTGTGGGACAGTGTGTGTGGGACAGTGTGTGTGGGACAGTGTGTGTGTGGGACAGTGTGTGTGGGACAGTGTGTGTGTGGTGACAGTGTGTGTGTGGGACAGTGTGTGTGTGGGACAGTGTGTGTGTGGGACAGTGTGTGTGTGGGACAGTGTGTGTGTGTGTGTGTGGGACAGTGTGTATGTGGGACAGTGTGTGTGTGGGACAGTGTGTGTGTGACAGTGTGTGTGGGACAGTGTGTGTGTGTGACAGTGTGTGTGGGACAGTGTGTGTGTGACACTGTGTGTGTGGGACAGTGTGTGGGACAGTGTGTGTGGGACAGTGTGTGTGGGACAGTGTGTGTGTGTGTGTGTGTGACAGTGTGTGTGGGACAGTGTGTGTGTGACAGTGTGTGTGGGACAGTGTGTGTGTGTGACAGTGTGTGTGTGTGACAGTGTGTGTGACAGTGTGTGTGGGACAGTGTGTGGGACAGTGTGTGTGGGACAGTGTGTGGGACAGTGTGTGTGGGACAGTGTGTGTGTGTGTGGGACAGTGTGTGTGGGACAGTGTGTGTGTGGGACAGTGTGTGTGGGACAGTGTGTGTGTGGGACAGTGTGTGTGGGACAGTGTGTGGGACAGTGTGTGTGTGGGACAGTGTGTGTGTGGGACAGTGTGTGTGGGGACAGTGTGTGTATGTGGGACAGTGTGTGTGTGGGACAGTGTGTGTGGGACAGTGTGTGTGGGACAGTGTGTATGTGGGACAGTGTGTGTGTGGGACAGTGTGTATGTGGGACAGTGTGTGTGTGGGACAGTGTGTGTCTGGGACAGTGTGTGTATGTGGGACAGTGTGTGTGTGGGACAGTGTGTGTGTGGGACAGTGTGTGGGACAGTGTGTGTCTGGGACAGTGTGTGTATGTGGGACAGTGTGTGTGTGGGACAGTGTGTGTTTTTTATGTAATTATTGTTTTGATGTTTTCCCTGAGCAGCCTGCAGCTCTCTCTGTGTATTCATACAGTGTGAGTGACGGAGCGGCGGCGGTGCCTGACGCCGCCTCGGTTCGGGGCGGGGTGTGGGGGGTAGTCAGACTCATTCCTCATCAGATTTACTCCCTGCTGCGCTCTGTACGTTCTCCTGTATGCAGCCTGCGCTCAGATTATCCGCTCCATCCTAATCTGTGGTAAAAGTGAGGGAAATGAGCATGTGATTGCAGGGGCTGATGGGAGTCTCACAGTGCGCTGTTTGTTTAGGTGACATTTTCACAGCTGAACATATGACCGCTGCGGTCAGCTTCCAGGAAAAACCTACCTTAAACAGGAGGTCGCACACGGGTCAACTGCTGTAAGCTGATTGGACGTCATGCTGGCGGGTTAATGCGGCGGATAACGTAAAGATAAGTCACAGCTTTACCTTGACCTGCTCTCCACCCATGTCTGACTGCAGAGGGCCAGGCGGGGGTCCCACCTGTCTGAGGGGCTCCTCACACTGACCTGCAGCACAGTCTCACAGCAGCGCCCCCTGCAGGCCAGCGTGAAGGCTGTTGGACCAGTGAGGACAGACGCCGCCCGTCATCATTGTGACATCACTGAAACAATACAGTGTTTAGCAGCTAGCTTCAACAGGGCTAGCCAGCAGAGCAGCCCGAAAACACACTCCAGCAACAGGAAGAGCTAACATGCTAACATGCTAACACATCTGTGTGTGTATCACATCACTTCCTGTGTTCCTGTGTGCTGCTCCAGCTCTGCTGTTTATTAAGATGATGATGAACAGACGAGATCTGCTCCAATGGGAGGAGGAGGGGAGGAGAGGGAGGAGGGGGGGAGAAAGAGGAGAGAAGGAGGAGGGAGGAGGAGAGGGAGGAAGAGGAGAGGAGGGGGAGGAGAGGGAGGGGGAGAGGAGGAGAGGGAGAGGAGGAGGGAGGAGGAGGAGAGGGAGGAGGAGGAGGAGGAGAGGGAGGAGAAGGAGGGGGAGAGGAGGAGAGGGAGGAGGAGGGGGGGGGAGGAGGAGGCTACCACATCCACTACCACCTCCTCTCCTTCAGCTGCTCCATCAGCTCCACTTCCACCTCTGCTACTCCTCCCCTCCAACTTCACTCCATTTTTCCTCCATCTTCTCCTCTGCCATTACCTGTTTCTCCGTTGCACCTCGTCATCCTCTTCCCCCAAGTGGATGCTGTAGCTCCTCCACCTCCACCTCCACCTCCACATCCTCTTCCAACTTCACCTCCTCAGCCTGCTGTCCCTCACTGTCTTTTACTACCTCACCTTCTCATCCTGTTTTCCACGCTCCTCTCTTTGCCTCCATAAACACACACACACTCACAGACTCACACACAGACTCACACACAGACTCACACACAGCTCACAGACTCACTCACAGACACACACAGACTCACACACACACTCACAGACTCACTCACACACACACTCACAGACTCACACACACACTCACAGACTCACACACAGACTCACAGACTCACACACTCAGTGTTGCCGTGT